>NC_052502.1:33141768-33443181 GCF_016617805.1 Bactrocera tryoni
ATCAGTTATATATGTATATACTTTATAGGGTCTCCGACGCTTCCTTCTGGGTGTTACAAACTTCGTGATAATCTTAATATACCCTGTATATAAAGAAATCAGATGGATTGTATAACGTGAATGATATTAGAACTTATGACATCACATACAAGTACGATTTTCAACATCACACTGATCGGCGAAAAAGTCCCTTCAGAAAACAAGAACGAATTTAGCAGAGGTTTAGAGCACGTGAATCATACTAACCTTTATTTAGTAGAATATTTTATTTCTGAATTTTTAAAATCGAAAACGGTCATAAAAAGTTCCCTAAATTAAGCTCTTAAAAAATGAGGTTATAGCCAGTTCATTGTTGCAGCAAAATAATATTTATCAAACTACTCGACAGCAAAAATCTAATACCGATTCAAATCATTTTTTTACCAGGTAAAGACACGCCCAGTCCTCTACTGATACGTAAGTCATAATTTAAAAAAAAAACCTTTTTTATCAATAGTCACAAATAACCATTCAACGAAATACCGAAGCGTTATCAGAATCGCAAATAATCACTCACTTTCTAAGCTTTATAAAAGAGCTTTGTATTAGCTAAATGCTTTAGTGCTTTGGACATTGATAAGATCTACTTTACCAAACTGAAAAACTTTAAGACTCTCTATTTACAAGACCTTTGAACACCAGGTGAGCGCTGGTCTCTCCTTTTTATCTATCTAAAGGTAGTACATCTCGAGAAAGAACATTTCTCGCTTTTATTTCTTTTCATAAGTTCAGTAAAAGAAAATCAAAGCAAAACATGGAAACATCGGGAACATTTCCGGTTTTGACATTATTCAAGTATACTCGAGGACTTGTTGCCATAAAATTTGAAGAAGATAACACATTGACCCATATACATATTCGGTATAGTTTGCTAGCTTCAGCGGAGCGACTCCGACATATTAGGCTTAAGGCTTCTCTGAAGTCTAATTACAGCGTCTGTTTACCAGAGGTGCGGCTGCGAGCGGGTGTCGGTCATGAAACAAACGGATTATAATATTGATGTGTTTAACGCTTTATACTACTCGCCAGCGAGGTTGTGCGCTGGGTTTGGGACCATTTCCCAATGAATAGGAAATAACAGGCACGGATGTAAGACCCCACTTTTGATGACAACCACAGCAAACGTAAAATGAACTATGATTTAAGGGCATGCACCTGGGATGTCCGGTCGCTAAATTGGGAAGGTGCCGCTGACATCACAGCCGTCCAAGAAATGTAAATGTCTTTGCGACATTTACTACGGCGGCCATAGAAAGGAGCACAAATTGGGTGTTTGATTTGTGGTCGAAGAAATACTCGAGTCCTGGGATTTACTCCGGTTGATGAACGTCTAGCGAAAATCCGCATTGGAGCAAAATGTTTAAACTTAACATTGATGCCTTTTATAAGCGGCTGGAGCGCGCTTACAACAACTGTCCCCTCCACGATGTAAAAATTTTTCTAGGCGATTTTAATGCGGGTGGGCAAGAAGGCATATTTGGTAAAATAGTCAAAAAATTCATCTTTCATAGGTTGGGGCTGATCGACTTCGGAGGAGTCCGAAATATGGTTGTTGTAGTACTGAATTTCAGCACAAGAAAACTCATCAAGCTACTTCGCTGTCTACCGATCGAAAAGTTCTTAACTAGATGATATTAAGATGATGATAGATGAACTACCCGTCTCTAGTGGACTTGATATGCGTATGCTCTGAGAACCTAACATCGACACGGACCACTATCTTGTCGTAGCGCGCCTTTGTACAGCAAGCAAGCACGTCAACAAACACAAAGAATGTACGACGTCGAGATGTTACTTTCACAACGGACAGCGAAACAGTTTTCTACTTGCCTTGTACTTCTGCTCACTGAGAGCACTCATCAACAACTCGGTATAAGGGAACTGTGCGAGGGCATTTTCAGCTCCTTACGTACAGCTGCAAGCGAATCTGTATTCGTAAATGTCGAAAGAACAGCTTGTGGCTGATGTTCAGAGCATACTCAAGTTATAGAGGAGTTTTGATGCTGGGTCTGAATTTGGTATCACCGCAAAACTAATAGAGCTGTGTAGGCTGACGTTCAACAAGAGCAAAGCTAAATAGAGAAGGTAAAATCTTTTATAAGGGTGTAAAGTTGCCGACGTACGCCGATGATATTGTAATCATTGGCCTTAATAACAGCGCAGTTAGTTCTGCTTTCTCCAGATGGACTAAGGAAGCGAAGCATACGGGTCTGGTTGCGAATGAGTACAAGACGAAATATCTCCTGTCATCAAACAAACCCTTCATTCCATTTGTGACTTGGCTCATATGTCACTGTTGATAGTCATAACGTTGACGTCATGATAATTTCGTCTATCATGGAACCAGCATCAACAATAACAAAAATATTAGCTTTGAAATACAACGCAGAATCATTTTGCCAACTTTAAAAGGCTTCTCTCGACGAACAAACACCTAAGAATAAAAGTTCCTCATTATTATCGTCCTGCTTTATAGTGCAGAGGCATGGACGATGACAACATCTGAAGAGACGGCCTTAGGAGTACGAGAGAAATGTTTGGCGGAAGATTTATAGTCCTTTGCGCTTTGGTGAAGAAGGACCTGTCTGCTCTTGGTATCTCGAATTGGCACCAAATAGCGAAAATAGAAAACTCGGCTATAAACGCGTTGGCGGTGTCTCCACCATTAAAGAAGAAGAAAAAGATATAACTACATATATAGCTTCATACTGCCTGTGTCTGACTTATGTTTACGTGTTGCAACGAACCTTTAAGTGAACAAAACTATTACACTTTGTAGCAACATGTTGGGAGCTTAAAACATTTGAATAACGGTACAATCAAATAATAGAATGTTTTCGTTACGTCACAGTTAACAAAATGGACAAAAATTACCACAAAACAAATGTTTTTTTCTTCTTGTTTACCCCGTCACAGCCGATCGCCTGCATGTATAACGTTATGGACGCCTTCATGTGTGACCAACTAACTAATGAGACGTGTCAGTTAACGTTGCTCGTTCATATTTCACATTTATTGCTTACATTTAGTTATTTTTACCGAAATACATGTTGCAACACACTCGTTTATTGACACATTTAATGCAGACACATTAATAAGGCCGGCACGACCAAGCGCCACACTACAGATCACCAACATTTAGCATTGATTGACATGGATGAATGAAATGGATGAACGGGTGTATGGCAGGACAATGACTGGTCACTTAGTTCGATGGCAATATGTTCAGTACAACTAAAACTTCGACCACAATGCGTTCAATATCGATTGCAAGTGCCCATTGCAGTAATTTAGGCTGATTGAGTGGCATTTATGCTGACGTGCAACGCCCTGCCTAGAACCTATGGCTGACTGTTGGCCTATTGCCCTGCGCGTTTGGGCTTTTCTGCATATGTCGAGCACATATCAAATCTTGTATGTGTTAACGATTTCACCATCATTCAAGCATGCAGTCATGCCATTGTCTAAACGCCATTACAGACCAATGACGATGATGATAATGATTATGAATGTCATTTTTCGCGTCCGATTAGTTAATATATATGCACTTGCACATGTATTTGGAATATTTTGATAATTGCATCAAATATCTACAGTGCATTTCGATTGGTAGACACCTACATATAAAAAAGCCTCTCCAGACATTCATCGTTAAACATCAACGCACAGAATTTTTTTAGCATTTGATCAATAATTCGGAAAATGTCTCTTTATTTTGTGAGCATCAGGGAAAAGTTTCGGGAAAAGTAAGACTCTTTGACCCACCCCAGTGCATAGTTTGATTGCATGAGCTTGTCAATATGGATTGGTGCATTTACATCTGCACTTCGCTTGTCTAACTGCACTCTTTCGCGTTTAAAAGGCTCTGGCTGTCAGAGTGATTTTAAGTGTTGTAATAATTTTTTAATAGACTGTCAATTTCCTGTGGTGTTGAAGAACAATTCGTGTCCGTGGAACCATTTTCCAAGGCTCGTGGTTTATTGAAAAAGAAATACATATGGAAAAAGTAATATATGTTGATGGCGACACCGATCTATACTTCCCTAAAAATGTTACTCAGAACCCCGTTTTTATCAACGGCAGGAGCCATGTCAAACAATCAATTCGTCAAGTATTAGAAGAGTAACGAATCGAACGACTCTTTTTGGTGAAAATGTTATAACTTTTTAGTAAGCCTTGTTTTCGAGCAACGTCCATGGCTTATACTTACAATAAACAGTTATAATTTATTTCAAAACTCAGATTTAAAAAGGTCGAAAAAAATGCGAATGCAAAACTTTGTATAGAAAAACAATCGCAAATATCTGTCGAAGGTTTTTTGGCGACGTAACACTCTGACCAAAGAGCAGTGACCAAGGTTTATGAGCAGATAAATGGCGAATCGATCAAGACCATTACAAGCTATTAATTGCGTTTAACAGGTTTATTATATGGAATCTCACTTAGCAAAGCGAATATGCAACCTTCGTCTAATTAAACCCAATTAATAGGTCGAAAAGTGAGAACCTGGTTTAGGTGAATAAGGATTTTACGTAGACATATGAGGGCACAGACAGTTAGAGCTTTTTCACTTAGGTAATCGAAATCGAAAAGGATTATGATATAACTACTTTAAACATTTGTGAGTCTTGAAGACACATAGACAACATGAAGAAACAACCAAATAATATTAAAAAGGATTGTGATAGAATTATTTTAATCGACAAATAGACCGCATGAAGAAACTACTAACTGTACAAGATATATGTATGCCAGTTTCAAAAATGTAAGTAGAGGAATGTCGGGGAGGAACTATGCGCGTAGAAATGCTATAAAGACAAGAGCGAAAAGAGTTCAACGCCTTTTCTTATCATATACCATGGATTATGATAGGGTAACGAAATAATTAATACCACTAAGAAAACCTCGAAATTTGTACAACTATTTTGACAACTTGCTTCGATAAAGTGTGCAAGAAGACGCTTTGAATAGCTAAGAGCATCATTCTGCCTACTCATCCTTCGAAGGAACCAATAACAGTTAACGATGATATAGATTGAATGAAAATTACGACTCCTGAATAACTGAGAGCTATAGTTCATCTAGACTTTAGAACCTAGAGTTAAAACTGCATTCGTATAGACACAAACAGTTCACGATGAGCGACCAAATTAAAATTTTTTTGGACTTGAAACTGCTGATTACCGATTACAATTCATAATTAGAGAGATTGAATCAATGTAATGGCTTCTAGCACTATTGAATAGCTATGCTAACCTTCGCTTAATTAAATCTAACTTGAAATAAATTCAGAGTGCTAATCAAAATGAGCTGGCACCCAATATATTTCGTCCTAAAATTTTTACAAACATACAAAATTAACTCCGGAAGCATTTTTGCTTTAAAACTTAATGGAAAATACTTTAAATGCGGAATAAACATAAAATTGCAATGATTAAATCAGCACATAGCCAAATATATATTTATGCATGTATGTAGTATGTATAATTGTGGGACTTGAGCAACAATTGCAGTTGAAATGTGGCGGCAACATAGTTTTCAAGGAATTTCTTGCATGAGATTTCTTTGCAACAAAATTCACACCAACAAAGTCCTTCAGACACACACACACAGGCATAAGAAGCGCACGAGTGAAATATATTTGTTTACCAACGAGCTGAAAACGAGCGACAGCAAGCAATGCGAGCAGCAGCAGCGCCTGACAGCGATACAAAACTTGGGACGTCAGCTAAACTTTGTCGGCAAAGAGTTGACTCCAGGTTCAAAGGGGCAAAGAAATGGCCAGTAAAAGAGCATGGGAATATGTATGAACATACCATATGTACATACATATATACATACATATGTACATGTATGTTTGTATTTGCGTTATTCCCTGTGTATGCAACTTTTTTCCAAGTTTGTGGAGTTTTGGCATTTTATTGAAATTTCGTATAAGCGCCAACAAAAACCCACAATTTGCACTGTTTTTGTTGTAAGGCCACTGTGCATGCCTTTCTAGTTTGTCCTGTGCCACGAATGCTTTGAGTTCATACCAGCGTATGTTGTTGGCTGACAATGAGTCTCGGCCTGTTTGCCAGTCATTTCAATTGAATGGTTTTCCAGTTTTTGTTTTTATTTTTTGGTTGACGCAACGCACAACGACGCAGGCGAACTTTTTGAATAAAAATGAAATTTTCAACTTCTTTTAACACTTTTGACTGTTAGTTGGTGTTGTTGGCATGAATACTTCACCCACAAGTCTGCCACGAGCAATAGATACTCCCATTGGTGTTGACTCACAACAAAAGTTCTACCTTGAAGAAAGCTATAAAGTACGGTGAATTGAACACCGGCTGACTGAGGTGGAAACTAATGCGCCCCGAAGTACTTGAGAAACTTACGATACTGAAAAAGTCGCGTATGTATGTACTCGTACATATGTACTTATATGCAACTGACTCAATGGTTTTGCGATATATGTAGCTTAGAAGAGACATACATATTTTTGAATTATAATTTGGGGTTTCCCCTCTTAAAATAAAATACATAAAAAAATGTTATGATCTCTTTTTTCATGTTTACCCGATGTTAATGTTATTTGTAACTGTATGATTCATACCACTGAAGTTTTACCTCTCATTACTACCGGATGACTGTTTTCAGAACAGATATCATGCGTAGGGAACGAGAAACCTATCTGTTCGATCATATCTCTTCGAGTGGCTCAATTTCATGTGATAAATACGGAATATGGTTTAGGTACAGACACAAGTTCGAAGGTGAAAAACTAAACTGTAACGAGGTCCATCCATTTTTACTGGTGCTTAACGGGAATCACAGTCAATTAACTGATTGCTTAAGAGATTTCTTGCGGTCAGGTGCCTTACTTGCATTGCGCAAATCATCATTCCACAATGCGTGGCTGGGATAGTGCTTAATATTGAACTAATCTACATACTATTGTAACCCAAGGTATCTTTCACAAAAATTTGGAGAAAATAGTTCAAGTTTCAGAAAAAAGTAACACATATACAGCTTTTCATCTGATAGTGAAGCGTCAGCATGAGTAATGAGTCCGCACAATAGAGACTTAAATGTCCAGTCCTTCCCACGAAGTAATACTTAGCCAATGGTTTCGTGGGAGAATCTTGAGTTACCGGATTAAAGTTCAGCATTCCGGCGTTCGATGCTTTCCCCCACTATAAAAAATAAAAAAAAAAGAATTTTTGCATCGAAGTAAATATCTTTGTCAATTTAATATGTAGATAGAGCGGATAATCAGCGGATATTACTACCCGTTCATGTTTGTTAAAAGAAATTTCGGTAGCTGCAGCTCTCAACTATTCAAATTTGTTAGATGTTTACAATATATAAAAGGAGGAAGTCGCACGGTGCCATATCAGGTAAATACGGGGAATGGTTAATGGTTAAACTGTGATTTGTGAGATGTTCAAATCCATTTCCATGAATTTCAGTGATGATTTCGGCTGATTTTTGATGAATTCACGCACTGTTTCGATGGAAACGTTGAAACGTTTCGGTAAAAGTTTTACCAATTTTAAAACAAAATTTAATGTAGGCTCTTTGTTCGAAGCTCATTCTCGCACCGATAACATAAACATACTGACACTTAAAAGGCAATAACTTCAGTTCCAATCGATGAAATGTTATGTTACAATCGATAAAGACAGCAGATTCTAACGCACCATCGACATATAGAGATTCAAAAAGTCCTGTTTACTTTGAAACGCTCCTTGTATTTAAGACTTGAAAATGAAGCTCGTGATCTCGAGAACATTTAGTTTCAACAAGACGGCGCCACTTCTACAAACATCGCATAAATCAAGGGATTTATTGAGACAACACTTCGGTGAGCAGATAATTTCACGTTTTGGGCCGTTCGATTGGCTATCAAGTACGTGTGATATCAAACGATTCTTTCGTATGATAATAAGCATTCCCCATTAATTTTTGAAAATACTAAGTTTTTTCTTTAAAAAAGTATGGAACCTCGAAATGGATCACGCCTTATATTGTATATTTTAGCTTCGGATGCAAATCATGTATTTTATGATGAAATCAATAGATAGCTGTATGGACACACTATTAAAATATCAAAGCTTTTGAAGGCATTGTCCACTGGTGGTAGCAGAGAAAAATATGCTTCAGCTTAATATTCTGGATCCATGGGTACACTTGCGTAAAACTCTGCGAACTCCACCAAGATCGTTCACAAGTGGCTTGTTCTAATAACATTCCTGAAGATACTACATATGTAACTCGAGTTAAAGTTCGATTCTAATCATTGCTTTCCAATCTCATCTTATTACGCAAAGGAAGAACTCTTCTACTACAAGTAAATACTAGCTAAACCTTTATTATTTCTTTCTTATTCAAGACTTAACGAATAAAATTTATCTGTGCAGACATTGAAACAACTTTAAAATGCATATATCTAGTCACAACTGATGTCTTCTACTTACAACTATGCTTCTAACAGCAACACGATCTTGAAAATTAACATTAGAGAAGTGGTCTCTTTGAATAACATCTGCTCAACACCTAACGAAACGAAACACTTTCGGTGACAAATTGGGAATTGTTTTACAAGAACACAAAAAAAATGTGATGAATACATCACTTAACGGCTTCATGCTCTCACATAACAATCACCCCAGCTCAAGTAAGGCAATGAATTAAATTTTGCGGAAAATATCGGTGAGAAAAGCTTAAATGAAATTGAAACAAGAGAAAATAAAACAATGGATTAATAACGGCTTACATCATGTTAATTTTAATAACAATAAAGCGTAATAAATTTTTAGTAGTCACAAAAGAAACGAAGGAGCTGCGGATGGGAGGTAAAAGAGTAGACGGCGAAAAGCCAACAAAAGGAAGGATAGCGTCAACACGGTCAGCTGACCACGAAATCATTAATAAGTGGAATTACATATGCTCGCGTGTGTGTGTATGTGTGTCTGTCAGAAATATCAGTTTGTTCTGCACTACAGATGGTCACATATATATGTATATGTATATAAACACATTTAAATATTATGGTGTTCCTTATTTTCCAAGTTGATTTTTTTCCCTAAAGTTTCAGTTGTTGTCCTTAAAAAGGATCGATTTATTTTCAATTAATACCTTGGCTAAATCAAGTTTCTTTTCCTTTGTATACAGCATGGAATTTTTTGATATTTTGCATAAAGAAAGTAGCCATGAAAAAATTATATTCTTGTACAAAAGTGTGTGCCCTACAAAAAAAGGTATGAATAAGTTTTTCCATGAAACTACTGGTTTAAAAGTTATACGCAGTTAAATCCCTTCATCAAATATACTGCTGTCATACAGTATACCATGCCGTATGAGCAACACAGAATTAATAATTTCCTTGCATGAACGCTCAAGTCTTTTGATGCATAACTGCAACTGCGTATAACTTTTAAAGGCATGTTACTATAGAAAAATAATCGATTAAGAGCTAAATTTGTATTGGAAAATTTTGTTTTCAAAGTATTAGGTGAATTTAGTTTGGAGTTAAAATATTGGGTAGTCGAAAAAGGATTTTCGTATTATTAATAGATGTCGTTGCAGTCGTACATCTCCAGTGCTACCAATCAATATGGTGTCATACCATACTGTGTTGGAAAGGTGAGACTTTAAGCTTCATTTAACCAAAAGAAAATTAAATTCGGGGAAGTTGAAAAAAATGTGTAACTGTTCAAAAATTAGTGAACATAATGAAGAAATTGACCAGATTTTGAAATTTTTTTATAAAAAGGGAAGAATACCACGCAAGCCACCAATGAAATTTGCGAAGTTCACGGAGACGATGTTGTATCAGTTCGTGTAGTACAACAATGGTCGCTCGCTTCCGTTCTGGAAATTTCGATGTGAAAGACCTCGCTCTGGTCGACCTATCGTTGAAAAGTTGATGAAATTATGGAAAAGATTGACCAGGACCATCACATAAGCAGCCATGACATCGCTAAGAAACTTAACATTCAACATCAAACGGTTTTGAACAATTTAAAAAAGGCTGACTACAAAAAGAAGCACGATATTAAGATACCACATGAATTGTCTGTGAAAAATTTTAATGGGCCGAATCAACATCTGCGCTTCTTTGCTGAAACGAAATGAAATCGAACCATTTCTCAAGCGAATGGTAACAGGAGACGAAAAGTGGATCAAATACGACAATAATGTGCGAAAAAAACCACGGTCCAAGCGTGGTGAAGCTCAACAAATGGTCGCAAAGCGTCAAAGTTAATGGAATGTGAAAATTACTTGTCGCCGAGAAACCAAAAAAGTTTTACACTGAAGGAATAATGTCTCCAGCGGAAAAATGGCAAAAAGTGGTCGACTAAAATGGTACATAATTTGTTCATTAAAGTTTATAACAAATACAAAAAAATAAGTTCAAGTTTGATTAGAAATACGAAAATACTTTTTCGACTACCCTATATAATACTCGGTAGCAATTGGTTGCAAGAGTATAACAATAAGGCCTTTTTTGTAAAGTGCTAATTTTTTGTTGGAAAATTCAAATTTGTAGGTAACTTGGTTTGAAGATAAAATATTTAAGGCAAAAGGTTAACACATTTCAAGTCAAATACGTAGAATAAAATGCTTATTCACATAGGATCGCGTTTTTTATGCGAAAACTGAAACTTCATGGGGCATTTCCCAAAAAAATCTTCTTCGGAAATAACGGACACCCTAATAATATACATATGTACATACTCGTATACGAAAACGACCAGACAGCAGACAAGTGGCTACTATGTACTATTGTACGGCGTGTAAAAACTTAAGCACACCTACATACACATATGCAATGTATACGAAATATAGTTTGCTATGAACATATGTGTAAGCTCATACAGATGTTTGCACGCAAACTGTTGTTATTTTCACGCCGTCACTGTGATTTAAAATTGTTATTGTAGTGTTCACAGTTGGTTAAATTTGTGAAAAATTACCCCTCCATCGATTGAGGGGTGAAGGAGTGTAAAGCGAAACGCAGCGCAGGCTGTAAGAAGCCAAGAGCAAAATGTGTAAGGGCAGCACGTGAGCACGCATACACTCACACATACATACATATATACATATGTGTATATTTGCAAGCATTGTAGCATGTAAATACAATATGGTATTTATTTTACAATCATCTTTCGTATTGTGTGAAAGTGCGGGCGCTGATGAACATTAAAAATGATTATTATTAAAAAGCAAAAAGACTACCTTTTAAGTGCGGCTCCATTCCGGTCAGTCAGGCAGGCAACTCATAAATATAATTACATCGACATCGAATAATGTTGGTGATTTTATCATTTGCGTGTATGTGTCTTTACTTGGGCTCTTATATGATATAGTTCTGGTTGTTGCTGTTTTAATTTTGTAATTTTTACATAAGCAAATACTTTTCAATTTTTTTGTAAAGTTTTTTAATAAAACTAATAATTTTGCATTTCTTTTTGCCTGAAAATGTGATATATTGAAGAATACGTCTAATTGTAGGTAACACGCTATTCTCACTGATATTGCAAATAAACTGTTGCCTACATACAGGAAGATAATGAATAACAACAGCAGAAATAATAAAGCCGTCTTTGCCGAAAGCGTGTCCCAAAGACAAAGAATAAAGAAATATTTAGTAAAAAAAATGAACTTTTTCGGGTTTAGGCATTTTAAAGACTAGCACCCAATATTACTATGTATACTAGTTGCTGTGGCACATTTTGTAGATTAATAATTGATTTAATTTAAAAAAAATCATAACTAAAAAATTATTCCATGAAATTTATGCTAACATTTTCGATTTTGGCATACCAAAAGTGGCAAGAAAAAGCTTCTAACACCACAGTCGCAAAATGACTGTATACCACGTACGTCGCTTTTTATACATATTTCAGGATTGGGCAACACTAGTGTTGCAATATGGCAACTCACAATTTATCATAAAGTTTGACATTTTTGAAGATATGCCTACTCAGAACGTTTTTACATTCGAGCGCTGTTTGTGTTATTTACAGTAACTTAAAATAGTCTTCAGTTGGGGCACTTTTTTTGGCACCTTCGAAGACAGCACATAACTCCATTATTTTTCAATATTTTTGTTAAAAAAGAATCTTAAAATATAGCTGAAAATATACCTTATCATGTCCAAAGAAGTTCGAAACATTCAATCGCGTACTTTCTTTTAAAAAAGAGTGCTTGGATGAACTCAATTTATGACGATGAAGCTACACCAAGGACCACTGTTTATTGATGGTATGGTGAAACCAATCGAGGTCGTAGATCACTCCAAGACGAATTACGTAGAGGTCGTCAAAAAACCAGTTCTTTTTCTGGACACTATTGATGATGTGAACTAATATTGTCAGATCGTCATGTGACCTATCGTGAGATTGAGACAACTATGGATTATTGGGACTAGCATACATTTAATATTGCATGAACATTTAACTGTAAAAAAAATTTTTACGTTGGATCCCACACAATGTGTGAATCGCTCATAAAACACGCTCGGCTCGTGTCAATTGGTCGAGAGAAATGTTAACAAAATACAATAGTGGTGCTTCGAAACACGTCTATGACATCGTGGTGACAGGTGATGAATAGCACATTTACGCGTGTGAGGCCGAAAGTAAACAGCCTATATGGGTGTTTCAAGATGAGCCGAATCCAACAAAAGTTGTTCTTGCACGAAGCACTTTCAAGCAAATAGTTGCCTTTTTTTTGGGAAAATTGGACATATCGCAACAATACCACTGGAACAACGCCAAACAGAAAATCCTAAGTGGTACGCAATCATTTGTTTGCCAGTGATCTTTCAAGAAATCAGAAAAACCAACCGGCGAAGACGGAACACTCTTCACCACGCCAATGTTAACTCTTACACATCGACTAAAATAACTGCATTTTCGAGCACTCAAAACATCGATTTGATGAGTCAACAACCTTGTCACCGAATGACTTCTTTTTATGCCCGTTCGTAAAAAATAAACTAAGAAGCCAACGGTTTTCGACACCTGAAGAGGCGGTTGATGCGTTCAGAAGCATGTTTTGGAAATACATACCTTAATCAGTGGCGAAATTGCTTCGAAAATTCGTTTAAACTCATGTAAAAGTGTATAGATCTTAATGCAGAATAATTTGAAAAACAATACAGCGATTTTCCGTGCTTAAAATATGTGTTTGTTCTCGAAGCCCGAAAAATAAAAAAAATAAAAGACAACCTACGTAGTGTGGTTGACCACTCAGTTTGCAAAATTTTGAATTCTCTTGATCCTGAACCCTTCCTTCGTTCATTACCTGGCAAATATATATGTATAAGAAGGTAATGTATAAAAGTTGGTTGGTTCAACCTTTTCAAGAAATATTACTCACCAACTCTAAAAACATCGTTTTCCGAAAAACGCCTTTAAAGTTTTGGTATTACACAAAATTAGAAATGTCTTAAAAATACGCTTACATCTTAGAAACTTATTTTTGGAGAATTTTAAATTAAAAAAATTGTTTTTTTGTTTTTGACAAGTCGATATAGCCAATTACGTAAAACTTAATAATTATTAAAATGGTTGAGGACCACGCTACGGAGTCGATCACTCATATGCAGTGAGTAAATCTGTATGTAAACAGCAAAGATAAGACTTAACGAATAATTTTCAAAAACGAAAAAAAAATCAGAGAAAAGGAAATATTTCGCTACTTGAACTTCAACATATTTAAAAATTCAACCATTTTGAAGTAACTAAGGTTACACAAACCTTTTATAAATAGCACAAAAATCAACATTTGATACTACACAAAATTATTTTTTACATTATTTTCGGGCTTCTAAGATGCTAAAAGCCTGTCTGAAAAGCGCGAACGCTTAAAATGATAAACGGCCACAATTTTCAGTTCTTCGAATATACATAAATTTACTGCTTATTTTCTTAATTTGCTTGCCTGCTTTTTGCCACAGCCAAGAGAATTAGCACTTCATTAACGCCTTATCAACTTAAAGCTTGGGCTAATGCGCTGGCGCATGTAAATGGCGATGCTTTCATCTTTTAATTCATGATTGCCTTGCCATCTTTCAACGCTTGTTGCAGCTTCAGCTTCTTTGTGTGCTTATTTTGTCGCTTTAACTAAGATCACTGCAGTCTACAATTTGCATACATTGAGATGATTTTATCTTCGAAAGAAGCGCATATTTGCATTTTACTGCAAGCAGCAAGGAAGCGTGGCGTTTATGCGGGGAAATGCGTAAGCCTAGGCAACAATGCTTAAGCTATTGCTGCTATAAATATGCAATAGGCGAGTATTTGCACTTAGAACATTCGTTGCAAAAATAAAAATAATAAATTTTTTGAAATTAATTTAAAAATGTGTATTTAAAATATAGCTTATCTAACTTCTTAACTAATAAGATAGATTTATATTAGGTCTACAACTTTGCTTCCGCCGTTTTCCAATAGTCTCTAGGGTCAAGCACTGGTCGATTAAATCGATTAAATCGTTTTATATCGATCTTGGACATTTGTGTCAACACTAACCCTACAAAATATTTGTAGAGATCTGTTTGCATCCAAAATTTATTCTGAACTGAAAATGTCACTTTTCGAGCCGAATTCTCGACATTTGCGGGAAATGGGGTTGAGGCTCATCGAATGCTTTCGAATACGTATGGTGAGGTATTATGAAGTCGAAGACCGGCATGGTGGTGGAAGGGAGATTTTCGAAGATGCTGAATTGGAAGCATTACTCGACCAAGATGCGTTTCAAACCCAAGTGGAATTGGCCGAATCGTTGCAAGTGACACAGCAAGTCGTATGAAAACGCCTCAAAGCCATGGGGATGATTCAGAAACAAGGAAACTGGGTTCCTTACGACTTGAAACCAAGAGATGTCGAACGGCGCTTCTTTGCATGTGAACAGCTGCTTCAAAGGCACAACCGAAAGGGATTTTTACATCGCATTGTAACTGGCGACGAAAAATGGGTCCACTACGATAATCCTAAGCGAAGAAAGTCATGGGGAAAGCCTGGACATGCCTTCACGTCGACAGCAAAACCGAACATGCACGGCGCCAAGGTCTTGCTCTGCATTTGGTGGTTATGAGCTGCTAAAGCCAAGTGAAACCATCACAGGAGATAGATACCAAACGCAATTGATGCGTTTGAGTCGAGCACTAAAAGAAAAACGGCCACAGTACGAGGAAAGACACGATAGAGTCATTCTCCAACATGACAATGTTCGGCCTCACGTCGCAAAGGTGGTCAAAAAATATTTGGAGACGCTGAAATGGGAGATCTTACCCCACCCGCCGTATTCTCCAGACGTTGCGCCATCTGACTACCACTTGCTCCGATCGATGACACACGGTCTAGCTAACGAGTACATCAGTTCTTATGAAGAAGTCAAAAATTGGATTGATACTGATCGACTCGAAAGATGAGGAGTTCTTTCGTCACGGAATACGCATGCTGTCAGAGAGATGGTCAAAATAATAACATTTTTGTAACCGTTTTTATACAATAAAACCTTAAATTTAGAAAAAAAAACGGCGGAAGCAAAGTTGTAGACCAATACTAAGATATTTTTTTACTAACAGTATTTACTAACAGTATAGAATCACATAGAGGTCTAAGGGGACACAGTTCAGCACAACGCGCCTCTATTTAAAAGAAAGAATTAATCAAAGCTATGCTAGCAAATGAAAAATGGAAATGGGGGCTATAACGTCAGAGCTGCCGGGCTTATTTATGTTTAACGTATTACTACCCAAATGGACAAACAGATCAGTAAAAAAAAAAATTCACAATTTTTACATTAATTTCAAAGTTTTATTTAGCCTAGTTAAAATTATCCAATTTTGGTCAAATATGCTTCGCTTTGTTCGATAACTTGCTAGCATTTTAAATTTCATTTTCGTAGAAAGTGGATGTTTCATTGCCTAACCATGAAGAAGTTCGAATAGCAATTACCCGTCTGAAGAACAATAAAGCGGCGGGCCCCGATAGATTGACGACCGAGCTATTCAAATATGGCGGCGAAGAACTGCACGCCTAACGATTGGAATTGAAATGTGCGCTGCCCAATCCCCACAATCTAGCCCACTATCGTGGGATAAGCCTCCTCAACATCGCATATAAGGTGCTTACTGTGTGAAAGATTAAAGTCCACCGTCAACAAACTGATTAGACTTTATCAGTGTTGCTTTAGGCCTTGGAAATCGACAACTGACCAGATATTCACCATCCAAATCTTGGAAAAGACGCACCACCTCTTAGTCGATTTCAAAACTGCCTTTGACAGCACGTAAAAGAGCTGCCTTTATGGCGCTAGGTCTGAATTTGGTATCGCCGCTGTGGATCGGGAAGGACCTCTCCGAGCCGGTCGATACCAAACGAGGTTTCAGACAAAGCGACTGCCGTTCGTGTGACTTCTTCAATTCAATGGAGAAAATAATTCGAGCTGCAGAACTAAACTTCTATAAGAGTGTACAGCTGCTGGTGCACGCCGATGATTTTGATATCGTTGGCCACAACAACCAGGCTGTTAGTTCTGCTTTCTCCAGAATGGAGCGAAGCAAATAGATCTGGTGGTGAACGAGGGTAAGACGAAATATCTCCTATCATATTCAATTTAATGCGGTCTCTGGATTTCGTTCGAATTATGAATAACCATAATTACGAATTTATGAATTTTTGTTCTTTTTTCTGAACAAATTTTTGATTTGGTTTTATTTTTATAGGAAATTTAAATATTTCGGTCCTTTATTATTACGTATTTCATAATTGTAAGTGGTGTTTATATTAATATACTTTTGTTTTATTTTACTCTCGCAACAATGTTGCTAAGGAGAGTATTATAGTTTTGTTCACATTAACGGTTGTTTGGGCATATCTGGACGTAATTTTTTTGGAAAAGTGGGCGTGGCCCCGCCCCTTACTAAGTTTTTTGTACATATCTCAGAAACTACTACAGCTATGTCAACCAAATTCTATAAAGTCGTTTCCTTCAGGCATTTCCATATACAGTTCAAAAATGGAAGAAATCGGATAATAACCACGGCCACCTCCCTGATGACATGTACGAAATATTGGGTGAAATCGGTTCACAACCACGCCTTCTTCCAATATAACGCTATTTTGAATTCTATCTGATGCCTTCTCTGTATACATTAGGAACCAATGATGATAGCGGAACAAAACTTTACACAAATACGGTATTTGAAAAATATGTAAATGACGGATAATGAAATCTCGATTATCACTTTATCATGCGAGAGTATAAAATGTTCGGTGACACCCGAACTTAGCCCTTCCTTACTTGTTTTCGATACAATTTGCCATTTTCAACTTTGTAAATTCTTAAAATTTCAATGAAATTGCAAAATTTCACATTTGAATTTTAATTCTTGAAGAATTGCCTATTTTCCAAGGCAAATAAATGTGTTTACACATAATTCTTTGTACAAACAGAAAAAATCTCTGCCAAAGGTGTATGCCAATAATCAGCATAATCATGCAGGATAACAAGCGTCTGTCTGAATAAAATAAAATAATAAAAGGAATGCACCCACACACACACAAGAGTTAACAGTGCAGAATAGCAGCCTTTTGAGCGCAAATCGACACACTTTTAAAAATGTTGCTGTAAGTATGTCTATAATATATGTATGTATGTATGTAATATGTGCAATGCAAATAAAAGCAAATACGATTTGTCTGTTTATGAGCCTAGCCACACACACACACACACATGCACATCTTTTGTCTGTGCGTTAAGCCGCATTTCAGAATCTATATTTACATATATATTATGTTTTTATTGCGTCTCGTGCTTGCCACATGTTTAGAATATACGGCCTATACACACGTAATGTATGTGCGTGCATGTGTGTATGATTACAAATGTATATGTGCATTTCTATTTATTCAGACAACCATTTCTGATTCTTTATTTGCTTGTTACTGTTGTTTATTTGGTCTATACACCCGAACACCCACACTTACTTTCCTCTTCATTTATATGTATATATGTATTTACTCATTTCCTTTTTATTTGCCTTGCAGCTTGCTCTTTCTGCGGCCCTTACAGGTGAAAAATGTGGCAATTTGGCTGCATTTTATGCCTACGAAGCACGTACAAATGTACTCGAGTCATAATGATTTTAAATTTGCTGGTCTACCCATCTATTTTCGGCAGTTACACATATACACCCAAGCGCCTGTGTGTCTGAGGCAAAGCTTTGTGCGTGTGTAAAAGGTTTATTGTTTCTCAGAGATTGAGAGAATTGAAAACTTATTGTGTTTTATTGAAATATAAATATTTACTTTCAGTTAGGTCATTTACATTTGCAGGCAATTACAAAGCAAAATCTGCCGACAAATCGAAATTAAATTTTTGATGTTAATGAAAATTTCCGTTTTGAAACCAAATGCGAAGAATCAATTTATATTTGTATTATTTTATTCAGTTTTTAAAGTCAAGGCAAAAAATAAAGTTAACTTAGTGTTAGGCGTGACGAATCTAAAGAATGGTTGAGGATTTGCTCAATCGTAATGCAGAGGTATTTTTGTTAAGATAACCCTTACTAAGCTCATCGAAAAAGTAGAGTCTAGGTTAAAATTCTTAAACCTGTAAATAACCAAGTAGGAAAGGGCTAAGGGAATTGATCAATATCATATTTTATATCTAACCGAAAATATAGGTCACATAATAACTTAGTCGGAAACGTATTTTCGTATTTTGTCAATATATGTCGTTGTAGTTATATATGTATCTCCAGCGCTACCAATCAAATTGGCATCATATCATACCACATAGTGTTGAAAAGGTGAAAATTAAAAAAAAAAATAAATCCGGGAATGTTGAAAAAAAGTTGCAGCTGTTCAAAAATGAGTGAAAATAATGAACAAATTCGCTATATATTTGAAATTTTTGTATGAAAAAGGGAAGAATGTCACGCAAGCCACCAATAAAATTTGTGAAATTAACGGAAACGACGCTCTATCAGTTCGTGTAGCACAACAATGGTTCGCTCGCTTCCGTTCTGGAAATTTCGATGAAAAAGATGCACCTTGCTCTGGTCGACTTATCGTTCAAAGAGTGGCTGAAATTATAAAAAAGATTGACCAAGACCGCCACATAGGCAGCCATGACATCGCTAAGGAACTTAACATTCATCATCAACCGGTTTAGAACCATTTAAAAAAAAGGTTGGCTACAAAAAGAAGCTCGATGTTTGGGTACCACATGAGTTGTCTGTGAAAAACTTAATGGACCGAATTAACATCTGCCATATTTGCTGAAACGAAATGGAATCGAACCATTTCTGAAACGAATGGTAACAGGAGACGAAAAGTGGATCAATTACGACAATAATGTGCGAAAAAGATGATGGTCCAAGCTTGGTGAAGCTCAAGAAATGGTCGCAAAGCCAGGATTGACGCCTCGTAAGGTTATGCTGAGTGTTTGGTGGGATTGGAAAGGAATCATCCACTATATATGTATGAGCTGCTTCAGCCTGGTCGAACGATTGATTCTACACTTTCCTGTCAACAATTGATGGGATTGAAGCAAGCAATCGAAAAAAATGGCCAGAACTGATCAACAGAAAGGCTTCGTTTTCCATCAGGACAACGCTAGATCTCTTGATGACTCGGCAAACACTGGGAGAGCTTGGCTGGGAAGTTTTGATGCATCCATCATATAACCCCGACCTTGCACGATCGGACTACCATTTGTTTCGGTCAAACTCACTTAATGGATTTTGGACTTGGAAATTTATGTTCTGATTTCAAATAATTGTGGATAGCAGATTGCATACCATGCAAGGTTTACACCCTTAGTTTTTATTGGCGTTTGATATAGTATTAATTCTTTCAGAACGAAAAAAAGAGCAGTGATATGTTAACCTAACATGAAAATAATATTTCACATTTGTAATTATTAAAAACAGGTTATAGAACTTGTACTCACATTATTTCAATGATGGTTGATCAAAGTTGTATAAAAAATGTGTCTGAAAAAACATAAAATTTCATTATAGTTTTACAAAATTTCATTAAAGTTTTACAAAATTTTAACAGTTTTTGACATTATACATATACATGCATACATAAACAATAATATTTAACATTTTTTTTACTGGTGATATAACGAGTTTTTCAATAGAAGCGCTACAAACGTTATTTTTTTAATAAAACAAAAACAGTTTGGGATATCAATGAAATTCTTTATTCTCTTGAAATTCCATTATGTATGCAATTCGATTTCTTTTGCTTCACCACCGCGGTTACGCTTGCAGAAGTCCAGACGCTGTTCGATATTCGTACGAAGTTCATCAATCGTCGCTGGCTTGTTGGCATAACCCATATACTTGACGTAGCCCCACAGGAAATAGTTCAACGGTGTCAAATCGCCTGACCGAGGCGGACAATTGACTGGGCCATTTCGTGAGATAGCATGTTCACCAAACTGATTTTCAATAAATCGATTGTGACATGTGGCTGTTGATTAAAATTTTTCCGCTAGATCCTCAATTGTTGATCTGACAGGACGATTATGACGACCAAAAATAGAACGTAGCGCTCTTTAAGTTGAGGCCACTGACTCCGAATTTCGTTAGTAAATTTTAATAATTTCGACTCGTTGTTGGATTGTATATCTTTCCATAATGAAATGCAAACCTTACTGAAGAGAAATTTTGTAGCGTCGTTTTATAAAAAATCCGTTATAAGAAAAGAATTACCTAAAATATATTGCTTAGAAATTTAACCGTAGTCCCGTCAAAACTACTGAACTCAACTCTATTAGAAAACGATCAACTGAAAAATCAATTGAAAATTCTAAGCTATTCAGGAACGATATTTTTCTTTTATAAGCATTAAGGTGGTACTATATTTTACTAAATTTTATTAGGTGCGGAACTAAGTTCTCGCATTTTAAAGAAAATACAATTTTAATGTGAGAAAATGGTTACCAATGAATAATTGGAAGTTTTTCCCATCGTTAGTCACAATTTTCTGCCATACCCTTACCGTAAAATTATTATCCTGTAATGCTATCCAAAAATGATGCCATTTTTCAATGTCGTCTTGTGAATAGAACTGCTTCTAGGTCAGACCTTGTGGCATCGAACGCAATAAATAATAATCGGACAGTGCAATATCTGGGGAATATAGAGAGTGGGTTAGGACTTCCCATTTAGGAGTTTACAGATAGGTATTAACGCTTTTGGTAACGTGAGGCCAAGCGTTGTCATGCAATAGAACCACTTTTTCGTGCCTCTTCTGGTCTTGAGGTCTTACAGAATTAAACTTCCTTTTTTCTCAATCATTCCCAGCGCACGTAGTCGAATTTCAGGTTAATTTCATGATTGCCTTTAATAAATTAAATTTGCTATAATTGTGTAACTCCTAGAAAGAAACCTCGCAGACTTCACAAAGTATATAGTACATATGTATATACCATAATTGATCAGCGTGAGTTCTTTTAGCCATATGTTTCTGTTTACCTGCCTATATAATGGGTTGTCTAAAAAGTCTTGCGGCATTTTTATTGATTTTTTTTTTTATTGAAATTGAAATGAATTCTTGATGACTCATGGCCAGCTCTTGACCGATGCTACGGCTGCTACTATGCCAGTCTCTTTCGACCAATTCAGCGATTTTATCGCAATTTTCGACGACAGGCCTTCCGGTGGGTGGCGCATCTTCGACCACCTCTACACCAAAACGAAAACGTTGAAACCATCGTTGTGCGGTGGAAATGGAAACTGTATCGGGTCCATAGACTGCACAAATTTTATTGGCGGCTTGAGATGCATTTTTGCCTTTATCGTAGTAGTACTGTAAAATATGCCGTATTTTCTCTTTATTTTGCTCCATGTTTGCGACGCTATAACTCACGAACGACTTAAAAAAAACGACAATCAATCAAACACGTGTTAGCGCGTGAAATGAGCTTTCCAAAAAGGTATAGCATGACCCGATGCGACGAATAAAACTAGAACTACGCGCTTTCAGCGCCAACTAGCGAAAATACCGCAAGACTTTTTTTTACCTAATATAAGGCAACTAACCTCTCATTTTTTAGATATCGATCTGAAATTTTGTACACGTCCTTTTCTCCTTAAAAAGCTGCTTATTTGTTCGAATCGCCGATATCGGCCACCTATAGCACATGGTTGCCCTACAAACTGACCGATCAAACTGCAAACCTTACCTTATATAGAAAACTTTTTCATTTGACAAGGTATCGTCACGAAATTTGACCTGGATTATTGGGCAGCGCTGCAAACTCCGAGTAAATCGCTCAAATCAGATAATTATGGCATACAACGCCCTTTCAAACTGACTAATCAAATTGAAGATAAAAATATTGTTCCACCTTTGTATAAATCTCAGATCTAAACTGTGAATGGAGTACACTGAACTCCTAAAGTATACGAGTATTATTTATTATCAACACACATTTTTACCTAAACACTAGCTTATTCCATATCATCCCACAAAAAAGCAATAATTTGATTGCAGTCATTATCACTGGTTTTGGCCGAATTTTCAATCCTTAGATTCCTTTATAGCATAGCATAGTGTCTTTATACCATAGCAGATATTTAATAAGCGCACGTATTTCCCTTTAAAGCGTTTCAACTTTAAAATTCGCTCAAAATTTAAAGAAATGATAAACGACAGGATTCGAACCCGCGACCTCTAGAATGGTAGTCAACGTTCAAGTGACTCAATTAGAAAGCTTACAAAATACACTTTAGTATTAATTTTGACACTTGTCAGTGCAATCTCAAAACGTGTGTGCGTATATGTGTGGGAGAATTGTTATGCTGCACGAAGCATGACGACAACGGAAACCGGAAATGCAATATTCAGCATACCAATGACTAAGGAAATGCAAACTTTGCAGGTTTACGGGTTTACAGGTTTGCTGATTTGCATTAGTGTTTAGGACTACAACAAATACACACGACAAGCATCCAGACATGAAGTCATTACATATGTATATATGGTATGTAGGCGCGTTTGTGTGTTCTCGCTCACTTAACCGCCATAATATAGATAATGATAGCAATAATATGTTAATTGTTGAAATGCAAATCAATTTTGCGCTAATAAATTGCTGAGCTTGTAATACCCGAGCAATTATATGTGTAAATATGTATAAGCGTGCGTGCTGTGCAACCGCCTGCACAACTCACCGGCACACATAACCTCACTTGTAGAGAGCAATTGCCGCATAACAAACATGACACTAATTCAGTTGTAAGCAAAAGCAAAACTAAGCACAAGTAGATATATCTGCAGCTATTAGTAAGTATGTGTTGGTTCTATTTGAGTTTATGGCGATGCTTATACGCAACTATGACAAGTAGTTGTCTTGGCGTAACCTCTCTCCTGTGCCCGCGACCTTAGCTATGCATTTCTGCAGCCGCATAATGGGGCAAGATTTGTGGTGAGCGCACTGTCTGTTACAACTCTGTAGTTTCAACGCGTTTGCGGTCGCCGTTGTGTTGTGTTAATTTCATAGAATCAGCAAATTTCATTGGAAACTCTATTGTAGCTGTGCGTGTATATGTAAATATAACATTATATGAAATAAAGTACGGATTTACGGTACAATTGCAAGAAAGCTTAGGAAGGATTTTAGTTATTTTCGAGAAACCGTTGAAAAAATCTTGAAATGTCATGCAGATTGTCATAGAAGCAGCAAATCGTCAGCTTAAATCTGAATTCGCTGGCAAAGGAAAAACGACAACTGCTAATCTGCAACTAAAAAACTCGCTGCCATGAAAAAAATAAGTAGAATACCATTCACAAATAAAACAAATGTCATACAAGAACTTGATTTTGATTGGTCAGTTTGTATGGCAGCTAAATGCTAAAGTGATCTGATCGGAAAAAAAATGTTCGGAGATTGTACCGTTGCCTTGAAAAATAATCCGCGCAAAATTTCGTAAAGATATTTTGTCAAATAAAAAAGTTTTTCATACAAAAATTTGTTTTTCATAGATCAGTTTCAGTAGTAGGGCAGTTATAAGCTATAGTGGTCCGATCTGAACAATATCTTCAGAGATTGTAGCGTTGCTTCAGACACAAATTCTGTATAAAATTTAGTGAAGATATCTCATCTAGTAAACAAGTTTTTCATACAAAGACTGGATTTTGGCCGTTCAGTTTGTATGACAGCTATATGCTACAGTGGTCCGATCTGAACAATTTCTTCGGATATTGTACCACGGGATTAGACAATAATGTATGCCTAACTTCGTCAAGATATATTTTCAAAATCTTTTTATACAAGAACTTAACTTTAAACGATCGATTTGTATGCCAGCTAAATGCTATAGTTAACCGATATTGGCGATTCGGACAGCTTCTTGAAGAGAAGCAGGTATTAAAAACTTTGTTTCAAACCTCATATATCATTTTCAGGGTATAAAAATTAAAAAATAATTTGAAAAAAAAAAAATAAAATAAAAATTCACACAAAAAATTAAATAAAATTAACCACAGTACAGTATTCATTTTTTAAAATGCACGCCACGCTTCTGAGCTCGCCAAAATGACGGATTTACATTGCCAAGCATTATCATAATGAAATATGACTCGTCATATCCTCGCGAGCTGTTTATATACTTTTTTTTTGTAGGAATGTGTCAACATGAAAATAACCAAATAAAGAAAAAACAAAATAAAGAAAAAAAAAAACAAAATAAAAGAAAAAAGCGAAATATAAAGCAAAAAATAATAGCACAACACTTTTCTGCCTCAACAGCTGCCTTATAGCTTATCCATAACGAGCAGAGCAAACAATAGTGAAAGTTACTCATACGCCCCGTGTGCTGCCACCATTACTCATGTAAACGTATATAATCTTACATACACATGCAGTGAAGTGGCTGCGCTTTACGCTCACTGCTTGTTTTTTGCACGTAAAAGTGCCATAAAAGTGTCATATTCATATTCATTGCTTTTTTATTTAAGCTTGTAGTTTTTTCTCGGTCTTTCGGTATTTCCTGCCCATAGCGGCCCCGCGCTGATGTGGCTTTCCTTCTGCGGTACATAGACGCCGGTGCCGTCGTGTGGCGTAAAAGTTTTAAATTGTGACATTCGCATCACCGCAACGGATTGCAAGGACGCCGTTTTGTGGTTTGTCAGAGAATGCCAGAGAAGTGGGTGTATATAACTTTAGTAAACATTTTCACTGGCGTACCTTACTACATTTCTTTTTCTTGAACAGATAAGCTCTAGTGCTCTGTAGTATACGGAACAAGTTAATCGCACCCTAATTGCTAAACAAAATGACTTTAAAGAAACAGAGACCTCATTCACTTATGTGTAAGTTGTGGAATTTTGAATCCATTTTTATTCAAAAATAACTACTAACTAATTAAATATCTTACATTGTAACTACTTTAAAATCAACCCTTATACGAAAACAAGGGCAAAGTATGAACATATGAGAAAACAGAACATTATGATAACATTTTATAAATATATCTAACATAACGATTGATACACCTACTATGTATAAAGGATAAAATTAAGAGACGAGATCACTAAAATATAAATATAAGGAAAGTGAGAAGAAATTATATTTATATTTTGATGTTCAAATTATGGCACAAAAAAGGTAATTGGTACAATGAGTTCAAATTGGGGCGAGACGAACCGTGCTCTGAATGACCAGCAACCTCTACCGACGAGGGCTACGTCAAGGATTTGCTTTGGATTTTGAATATTTTCCTTCGAAAATGCTAAAAAATCATTTTGAAATATGTATGTTTGGAATAATAAAATTTTTAAATAAAATATTTAATTCTGTGCAGGCAATCCCCTTCGACTCAGGCCCTGTTAGCCAACATTTGAAATAGATAATCTTCAGAAAATAAAAAGAGTATTATTTCGAATTATAATAAACATTCTGCATTAAATTGGAAGTTTCTGTGTTTTTTCTTTAAAAAGTGAGGAAACCTCGAAATGGATCACCCTTGAGTATACCATAATCATAAATATCACTAAAGGGTGCCATGATAATGATAAACATTTGTTTCAACTTGATTTCATTAGTTTGTGAGATGTGAAATTTTTTCAAAAGTGGGCAGTGCCACACCCAACCAAATGCACTTTTTCAGCGAAATATTTTATAATGATTTATGTTCATATTAACGGATGTTGGCCGATTACAAAGAACCATTCGGTGTACGTTTCGTATTCGACTTCTCTAGATGAATGTTTCCAGAAAACCATTCAAATATCAAAAATAACCTTCCGATGTTGTTTGGCTGTAATTTTTTTTTTTTAATTAAAAACTTTGATTCTGCTTGTGGATTATTTTTATTTGGTTTTTTAAATTTTTGTACATCAAGTCGAGAATATATCAAGTAAATGGCGATAGGTCCTCACATTCTTGACCGATATTGTCTTTAAAAGTTGCAAGAGTCTGAGGCTTGTTGACATAAACCCGCTACTTCAAAAAGCCCTACAAAAAGAAGTCTGGAGCGGTCAAATGACTCCTCCAGCGAAAACAGCACACCATACAATAACTTTGAGCGGGTATAACGGCTCTTCGTGGGTTACACGCGGATTTTCAGTGCCCCAGAAGCATAAATTTTGCTTATTTTCGTAAACGCTAAGATAGAAATGGTCCTCATCACTAATAATTATTTTTGATGAAAAATCATCTTCCTCTTTGAGGTGATTAAGGATGGCTTGAGCGTATGTTAGACGCGATTGGCGGTCAGCAGCTAACAGCTCATGCACCGTCTGGACTTTCTACGGAAACATCTTTAAATTTTGTACCAAAATTCGCTGTAAACACCGTCGACTGATACCCATTTGCGTGGCACGTCGTCTGGTCGATGTCGACGACGCTTCCACAA
This sequence comes from Bactrocera tryoni, assembly GCF_016617805.1. NCBI lineage: Eukaryota > Metazoa > Arthropoda > Insecta > Diptera > Tephritidae > Bactrocera > Bactrocera tryoni. Next base: position 33,168,695 of record NC_052502.1, read on the forward strand.
CATTCTTGGCAACAGCTGCAATATTCTCTGCAGAACGGCTACTCCGGGGTCTGCCACGCCTGCCAGCATCTCGTGCTGTGCCAGGCTCTTCGAGGCGAGCGGCTGTCGCAGTGTTTCACCAGTAGGCGTCGGACAGCCAGGAAATCTGCGACGAAATTCACGTTGTGTCAAAGTCACCGACCGATTATTGGTCAAATAAATAGTCACCAATAACCCGCGCTCTGGAGCAGTGTAGCGTATCATTGTTTATTTACATGTATTTCGCATGCGTTTACTACACAATTATCAAAACAGAACTGACATTCTTCTGATAGGAGGATTGCCTTTGCGCCCACTGGATAAGAAACGTGATAAAATGCATATTTTTAATATAAGCTTCTTCATAATAAACTGGTGTGAATTTTTTTCATGGAAAAAATTGTCATTTGAACTATAGAAATTGAAACTTCGTTTTTAACGCGCTTTATGACGAAAACTTAAGACTACAAGAAAGACTACCGAGTTTTGAGAAAGTGGATATCTCTAAATTTTAAGAGTTCATAGAGGTTGTGAAGGTGTTATCGTTGCCAAGTACATTTTTTGTCCTTATTAAAAAGTTTTTGTGCGGGTTAGGAACGATCGAAATGGAACTATTTCGAATATTGGTCATATTTTGGTATCCAATATGCTGAGTCGTCTGATACAATTGATATACATATAATAGTATTGGAAGAAAATGTCAAAGGAGAAACTTCAGGATATTATAATTTATCAGCAAGCGATTGGTATAAAAGATAAAGGAAATGTTCACCATCGATTCATAAAAAGCTAAGCTCATTAGATGAGAGCAATTCTTTCAGGAAGTTGACACTTCTCTTCAATTATTTAAAAGAAATTTCAGGTGAAACTTGTCGGACGGAAGTGTCTTCAGTGGAATTAAACAGATAATGGCACTATGTAGAAACACGCTCGCTACAATGACAAACTCTAAACAATCAAATATTAATTAATATAACTAAAGCAATCAATTCGAAAATCACAAGAACAGGAAAATATTGAAATTTGATTTAAAATCGAACTTTGTGCCTCCTCGTACATATAAGACCTGCTCCAACAGTATATTGAAGACACCACTACCACTCGATAAACCGGTTAAATTAGTTGTAAAATTGGCAATTGCAAATGTCAGTGCAATCGTCTAGCAGCTTGTGGCTGACGTTTTATGTGCGAGTGAGTGGCTTTAAAATTAAAATATTCATAACTTGCGCGCACTCCGACGCACGCACACTTACACACACAAATATACGCGCACAAGGATTAAAACTCCTATACGAGTAGGAATGTGTGTATATTTGGCTCCCCGAGGAAAAACTACAAAACTTGAGCCAAATAAGTAGCTGCCACAACATGTCGACAGCTGTTCGCCGACGCTGTGATATAGCTTACTTTCGTTGTGGTTGTTGTTGTACGCGCATATATTTCCCTCCGGCAACGCGGATCTCTAAGTGCATAAAAATGTGTATGTGTGCGTGTGAGCGTGGTGCGTACGCGTTTGGCTCGTAAAACAATAAAATGAAATCATGTGAGGAAATTTTTATAAGCTGCCAGTGCTTTAGCCATTTCGCCCGACAAGCAGAGTCATACGCGCATAATATTTTTGTTGGAATTTCGTGTGGCATTGAAAGCGTGAATCCGCACGCGAGCTCTCATCACCTTGCCACTGCCTTGGGGTTGGCTTTGTTTACTTCCTTGGTGGCTTGGCTTGGCTTGGCGGGTCGTTTTCGCCGCGCACAGTTATTTCACATATTTCTGCAGTATTCTTTAAGCGTCAAAGCTTTGTCAAGTTGATGCGGCTTTTAACCTTTTGGGTTTACAACTTGCGCTGTAAAGTCGTTGAGATTTAATATATTTGATATCGCAGTTCATAACCCTACACTTTTCACTTTTCAACCGGATGCGCTGTTGATGAGATTCACTGAGGTTCACGGAGTTCGCAAAAGTAAAAGTTTACGTCATAAAATTCCGCTCTTTTTGTTGGCATTAGCAATTTTCCAGTTTTCGCTGTGTGTGTGTGTGGAGGTTAAACTCCTTCTTTGTCATTTACATAGGCGGTTTGCAACAAAACCAGATAATTTATTATCTACGCAAACAATGAGCTTCGATAATCAAATGACACTTTTATTATCCTTTCCGCATCCTTTTACCGTTATTATTATTATTCATTTCACCGTCAACATATCGTTTAATGGATTTTGTGCAAACTGCGCCGTTTTTATTTATATTTATTTCATTGGGGCCCCCCTTCAATCAAATGCCAATAAATTTCGAAGCACTTTTGTGCCTTCTTGTTCTCCTTTGAATGAGAGCACGCTCCCAACAAGGGGTAAGGAAGCGAAAAGGAGGGCATCCGTAGGCACGAAGAAGGTTAGAAGTGGGCCCTTTCAGCCAGCACCCTCAAATTGGTGTGCTTATATAAAGTTATACATATGTATAACAATCAATTCCGTTTCTCAGAAATTAATGTTCTAACAGAAAAGCAATTCCTTTCATTATTTAAGTAGCTTTTTTTAGTTTTTGGCATATGAGCGTTTACACTGTAAAGCAATATGCAAAAATAATTTAAATACTTTTATGGAAATTATTTACATTGAGCAAAGAAATTAGTCAAAAATAAGATTCTAAGAGAGTAAATTTCTGTAGTACTCGTATATGCTGTTCTCAAACGTCTTTTACGCACTTCACAAAAGTTTTTTTCTCACTGACAAAGCGAAAAGCTTAGAACACGAGTTTCTAAAGATAAGGTTATATGGCCGATTCCATGAGAGGATCACACAGACTTATCAGTCTTTTGTGAAGCCAAAAAAGAAGAAGTCCATTTATTAAATTTGAAGCCAACTTAGCCGGAAGTTAAAAAGATATGAGATTTGAGACAATCAAGACGAAAGTATCAGATTTTTTTACTTTGTATGCTTGCAAGCAACTTATGCAACTCACATTCACTAAGATTTTTACCCTTCGTGAATACCAATAGGCAACTAAGAGAAAGTTTCAAGACCGGAGCATTCTCTAGTAGAACCTCCTGAGGTTATCTAGTGACTGATGCCCAGAACATACTGAAATTAAGGAGGAAACACTTATCTTGCTTGCTGAATAACAGTAAAAGCATAACACCAGGAGATGGTTAGCCCGATTGCCCATTCAATGGCGATGAAGCAGATGTTCCATTGCCCAACTTCTACTTAATGTCCGTCCTGCTATATGGTACAAAAGCATGGTCGATGACAACATCTGATAGGTCGGCGTTACGAGTTCTTGAGAGAAAGGTTCTTCGGAATATTTATGGTCCTTTGCGCATTGGCAATAGCGAATACCGAAATCGATGGAACGATGCACGAGATATACAATGACATTGACATAGTTCAGCGAATTAAAGAACACAGGCTACGCTGACTAGGTTATGCCGTCCGAATGGATGAAAACACTACAGTTCTGAGAATATTCGACCATTCAAGGTCCAAGTTTTAAACATTTTCAGGAAGGGAAGGAAGAACACATGTCCATCTTACATGATACAAATGGTGACTATTTGGCCAAACTTCAAAATGTCATCTTTTAGGAAAATCGATAAAAAAATTTCGATAGCTAATTTTTTTTTTAACTTTTATGTGCTGTAGCTAGTTGACTCACAAGCTTTGATACTTAAACGGAAGGAACAGGAAAAAATTAAATCACTATTCTACAAATTGAAAAATGTTTTTAGACCTCAATTACAATTGAAGTAAAAAGATTTGAAGATCCTCACTTTGTTTTGTCCTTCAAAACACACGTTTGAAAGCTAACACCAGTACTATACGCCATTTTCCGGCCATCAATTAAGCCTATTTTTAGCTCTATGGTATATACAAGTACATATTTTGAATATAGACTGGCTAGGAAAAAGAAAGTCCTAAGTGAACTGAACTCCTCAGTTATGACTCACTGCTTTTTGAAAAAAATATAGAGCCATCTTTGAAGGACTACTGAATACAAGCCATCCTCCTACACTGTGCAATGAATAAAACTTACAAGCTATTTAAACAAAACTGACGTCTATAATCTATTAGAAATATCTTTTAATATTTATGATATTAGCGCACCAACAAGTTTATGAAATTTTCATTTTAACAGAAACTGTATCAGTTTCTTGAGTATTTTGGTTCCACACCACAGAGTAGTGGAATACGATATTCTCAACGAAAAAAAATCAAAAAACAATTAACAAAAAATTATATTCTCTCGTTTAATTTGATAAAATTGCTGAATACACCCACTTTGTATTCTAAGTGTAAACCATTACTGCCTCATAAGTAAATCCTGCCTACAACAATCTACTGAGTATCCTTAATCACCAACGTAATGTGTGTTCTAAGCAACTACGTGTATGTAGAAGTAAAATATTGGCCACGTTTTCCACTTCCGTTTACCAAATTGACCGTTACACTCACGTTTGTATAAAACTATGTAGCGGACCTCTGCCACTAATCCACTCACCTATTTAGCCAGAAGCACTTTTCAGCATTCACCAATGTCCTTTAGCCCATAAAATTGTGAATGCGATAATAAACTGTACACATTATCATTTTACGCATTGACGGAGCTCAATCCGAACACTTAACGGTACAACAAGGCACACAAAAGGCAGAAGAAAGCACATTTACACACATATATACTTTTACGAAAGTATACAAATGTGAATGAGCTTTGGAAACATGGCATTTGTTTGGGTTATTTAAGATTTACTATAAGTATATAGTATATCTAAATATTATTGAATCATGCAACAAAGGGACGGGAGAAAGCGGACAGTTGAAGGTGTTGCTAAAAGGTGAGTGTTTATGCTAAAAAGGGTCGAAAGCGAAGATTTATAACAAGTAACTGAAAAGGTGGCAATCTTGTGGAATCGCATGAGCATGTCTGCGAGTGTGTGTGTATAAGAGCTAATAAGCACACTTGATGAAAAGGAGTGGATAACTGAGTGGCAGATTAGGTTAGGGCGTGGACTGGTCAATCAAGCGGTAATCAGCATTCTTCTGCATTATTTGCTGAACATAGCCCTTTTGGAATAAATTTGTGAGGTATTTATTTATGTGTGAATTGGTCACACTATTCTATATTATTTATCTGTGCAAAGTACTAGGAAGCTGAAAATTTATTAAGAAGTGCAAAGCTGCACGTGCGTCACTTTCAGGCGTGTCTAATGCAATTTTGAGTGAACTTAATAAAGTAAAATTGAATAAGTGGGTAAAAAAGCATCTTAAATTGTAGGAAAATATACAAGCTTGTATGCAATGATACAAAGAAATGAATTCTTTGTCATTTTTGAATTCTATGGGCATTGAGACTACGACTGAATCAGCGTAAATCCAAATAAACCTCATTTATTCATTATTCTTTGCGATTATATTGGGCAGTCGAAAAAGCCTTTTCATATTTTGTCAATAGATGTCGCCGCAGTCGGATATCTCCAGTGCTAGCAATCACATTGTGTCATACCATATAGTGTTAGAATAGTGAGATTTTAAACTTTATTTAATATTCGATAAAATTATAAAAAAGATTGATCAAGACCGCCACATAGGCAGCCATGATATCGCTAAGGAACTTAACATTCATCAACAACCGGTTTAGAACCATTTAAAAAAGCCTGGCTACAAAAAGAAGCTCGATGTCTGCGTACCGCATGAATTGTCTGTGAAAAGTTTAATAGAACGAATTAACATCTGCGAGTCTTTGCTGAAAGGAAATGAAATCGAACCATATCTGAAGCGGATGGTAACAGGAATCGAAAAGTGGATCAAACACGACAATAATGTGCGAAAAATATTATGGTCCAAGCGTGGTGAAGCTCAACAAATGATCGCAAAGCCTGAATTGACGTCTCGTAAGGTTATGCTGAATGTTTGGAGGGATTGAAATGGAATCATCAACTATGAGCTGCTCCAGCCTGGTTTGATTCTACATTTTACCGACAACAACTGATGATACTGAAGCAAGCAATCGAAAAAAACGGCCAAAACTGATCAAAGGAAAGGGCTTCGTCTCCCATCAAGACAGCGCTAGACCACGCACATCTTTGATGACTCGGCAAAAAATGGGAGAGCTTGGCTCGGAAGCTGCATCCACCATATAGCCTTGACCTTCCACCATCGGACTACCATTGCTTCGGTCAATGCAGAACTCCCTTAATAGAGTAAAGTTGGCTTCAAGAGTAGCTTGTGAAAATTACTTGTCGCAGTTTGTCGCCGAGAAACTAGAAAAGTTTTACACTAATGGAATAATGTCTCTAGCGGAAAAATGGCAAAAAGTGGTGGATCAAAATGGTACATATTTGGTTCATCAAAGTTCAGTACAAATATAAAAGAAAAATAAGTTGAAATTTGATTAGAAATACGAAAAGACTTTTTCAACTACTTATATTGGATATACCGAAGAAAGAATCAATTAATTTTCGGTTGAAAAGGTGTCTTGTATTTGCTGTCTGAGTGAGAGAACATGTCTAACGAATTAAGTCTGTGATTTTGTCTTATAGCTGTCAGCTCCCAGGCATCAACATTACTATGAATTACTGTGCCGTCTTGGAACTGATAAATGGATCATATTGTTATCGAATAACAACTACTTAGATACCCATTACTACAATGTTAGCTTTTGTAATTTTCAATTTTATTTACTTATTTGTATATGCGTACCTTACTTTCGGACATTGTTTACTTTTAAGAGTAGTCTGAATAGCGCACAACAACTTTCATGGGCTAACTTACCCCTCAATGTTAGCGTTCAGTTACTATACAAACCTTTATACTTATTTTTGGTTGCCCATTGCCCTAGTTAAGCCTAATGAAATTGCCGCAAATTGGATTTGTGCAAAAAAGTTGCTGTCCTCGAAAAAGCGGCGAAACTTTGTTGCTTCAAGTGTCGTCGTCGTCTAAGAGTCGAGCTTTCGTTTATTTGGCAAGCATGCTGCTGTCGGCGTGTGGCTAAAGTGGCCAACACAATTGAGCTGCTTTGTCGCATAGTTTGTGCTGCGTGCGGCACGTGTGCTGCATGTTGAAGTTAGAGTGTCGTTCAACACTTTTAGTGGCAATTTGAAAGCGTTTTACTACTTTGCGCGTGCTTAGCAACGGCAAAGATTTCTAGCATAATTTTATTGCTGCTGTTTTAAGCAAAAAAAAAAAATATCTGAATAAGCTTCTTTCAATTTCTTGGTAAAATCTAGAATAAAAACAAAAAAAAACACTGAAATCAATTAAATGGAACTCTTAGAATAAGAGCTTTTCGAAGATATAGTATAGGGTCCGGCTCGAAGTGTAACCAACTTCAGACCGTTCGCACAGCTGTCGCACTGGAATCAGCTGTTCATAAATTTGCTGAATGACAGTTCGGAGTATTGTTCACATGTGTACAAAAGCGTTTTGCCAAAAGTGAATGTAAAAAAAGTGATCAGCGATGGAATTCACACTATTAAGTGATTGTTTTTTATTTAGCTGAAAACACCTTAATGTGAATAAAGTTTTTGTTTATCGCACCATCACTCGTTACAATGATACTAATAGCATCGCAAAACACCATGGAGGTGGTCATCAAAAGACTGCAACGTCACGTGAGATGGTTCGGAAAGTGAAGCAGCGACTTGAGCGAAATCCACGACGAAGTGCCAAACAAATGGCTAAAGAACTGAAAATATCCGACCACAGCATCCGACGCATATTGAAAAATGAGCTCAAGGTTAATCCTTACAAGTTCTAAAAGGCCCATGATCTCACACCGAAGCAGCAACAAGTAAGACTTGAGAGAGCGAAGCAGTTGCTTTGCTTGGCCGAGAACGGTCAAATTCCGAACATTGCGTTTTCTGACGAAAAAATTTTTCCAATTCAGCAATTCGTAAACTCTCGAAACGATAGGATTTACTTGACCGACCGTTCATACGAGAATCTAAGGCATCGGTTGGCCACCAGGAGGCAGCACCCGCCACAAATAATTTTTTAGGCCGCTGTCACCGCAGATGGGCGCTCTTTAATTGTTTTCATCGAGCCTGGCGTCAAAGTAAATGCAACATATTATCGGAAAAGTGTTCTGGAGGCTGCTTTGAAGCCGTGGGCAAACAAACATTTCGGTCACAAACCATTGACGTTTCAACAAGACTCAGCACCGTCTCACAAAGCGCGAGTGAACCAAGAATGGCTGAAAAACAACAAACAACGTTCCGAACTTCATTACGAACACACAATGGCTCTCGAATTCACCAGATGCGAATCCAATGGATTATTCTTTCTGGGCCTTTTTGGAGTGCAAGGTCCAAAGTAAAAAATACACCAGTCTCGAGATGCTAAAGAAAGCCATTGTTCGTGAGTGAGCCAAAATACCGGCAAGTCACATTCGGGCAGCTTGCGATTCGTTTTTTGACCGTCTCAAGGCCATAGTTAAGGCAAAAGGTGGTCATAGCGAGCAAAAGTGAATTGGTCTTGAATTTATGGTTATTTTCACACATTTTGTACTTTAAAATAAATACAAATAATTTTCCAAATCGAAAACACTTCGAAATTTAAGACAAGGACAGACGTAAACTTTTTAAAGAGTATATTTCTTATAAGTTAAGAACTTTCTATTACAAACAAAATATTTACGGGTAACTCAACTCAAAATTCAACTGTTATCCAGCTGAAGCAAAAATATTCAAAAAGTTTATTAAACTTAAAGATATTGCCTATACAACGACAAAACAAAATGGTGTAATTTTGAAAAAAAAAATTGTTTTTTTCGGTAAAAAAAAGTGGTAGTTTTTTAATGCCAAATTGACAATTTTGAACCAATCAAAAAGATCGTATGTCACTGTATAGTAAATGCATTGAACAATAAACGCGTTTAAAGTTTCACTCATATATGATCATACATGCGAGCGGTCGCTCTTTAGAACGCTTCCTTCCATACAAAAACTTTTCAAGAAACGACCTTGCCGATTTTACAGAATATTTTTGGAAATATAAGCTAACGAAAAAGAAAATAATTTTTTTTTTTTTTTGAAAGTGTCACACTGGTATAGCCTTAAGGGGCCATTGCCTCCGAAATTTGAAATGCTCTTTAATGAGAAAGCCAATAGCCAATTTAGAAATTTTTCGAAGAAGCTAAAGAGTTTAGAATTCAAAGTTTTTCTTGCTTGGATTTATAGCAAAGAGTGCAAAATTTAAATCGAAGTGAATAGCTTTGAAAAGAGTTCACTTTTGAATTTCATAGAGAATGATTGGAGTTGAATGAATATTAATCATACGCCATAGTGCACGCAAAAAATGCATACACCCATTTTCTTTTATGGAAGTTTTAAAAAAAAAACTTATTTGCTTATTAAGAATGAACACTCAAGTTTTCTAATTATTTATAAACATTTAGGTTTGTTGATAGTCGATTACCGCTACACAGTTTCTTTCTTGAACTGATCGACTGGAATTTTGTTATATTTTAAGTCTTACGACAAAAGGATTGAGTTATGACACTTGTTTTGGGAAGTCTGGATTACTTTTTAGAAAATGTTGCCCAAATTATTGAAAAACAAAAAAACGTTAATTTAGGTTGCACCGAAGCTACAATACCATTCATTAACAAAAAAGGTTCCATACAAGAACTTGATTTTGATCGTTTAATTTGTATGACAACTATGTATGTATGTACATACATATGTATATGCTATAGCGGTTCGATTAGAAAAAGTTGTCAGCAGACTGTACCAATGCTTTGAACCATAAGCTATGCCAAATTTAGTGAAAATATTTCGTCAATTAAAAAAATTTTCCTCAAATGCACTTGATTCGGATAGTTATGTTTCTATGGCAGCTATATACTATAGTGAAATCTTTGTGAAAAAAGGACGTAAGCAAAGTTTCTGATGGAGATCTCAAAAACATCTGTGTGCATAGAAGGACTTGTCTCTGAAGTACGATAAAAATGTCAGCTGTATTGATTGCTTACTTTGTATCAGCCGCTAAGGTTAGACGTATTTTTATGAGCTTAGCGATATTCGCTAGACATGGCTCCATGAGACTTTTTCCTATTTCTAAGAACAAAGAAAACATTGAAGGGCAGTCTTTAAAAAAAAAATATGAAAATCGCTGAGAGAGTTAAGTGTTATACCAAAAATCGAGTTTGAGAAGTGTTTTGACGACTGGAGAAGCACTTAAGCGCATAATATCGAATGATACTGTTTTGAAGGCGATAACATTAATTTAGACAAATGAATAAATATCGTTTTTATAGAACAAAAATTTCTGTTATTTTTGAACAAATCTCGAAAACATTTTATAAGGGTTTTCTACCTAATGTATCCCCTTCAGGGTATAAAAGATACATCATCAATAGACCGATCATTTGATGAACAAACCTTTAAATATATGCATGGCTACACAGCCATCTACAGGTCACCTCAATATTTGTACTTTACCAGTAAACATTTTATGAATCAAATTAGGTGTATATTTCGAATAATGGGTCATATAATAATTAAGAATAACTTCTTGACCATTGACTGGCGTACTTTAATTTGAATGAAATACATTTGTGGTACGGACGCTTGAGCTTGAATGCATTGAACTATTTCCATTGGCAATGTGTGGCATGTAAAACAAAGCTACCAGATTACAAGCATGCCAGATATATGTATATATGTACATATGTATATAACAATATTACAAGCACACACACTCATGAAGTAACACAACCATACTACTATTTAATTTGTGTAACACACATTCGTGTTAAGTCAAAGTAGTTTATCAGCTCATTTGGAAGCTTATTGTTATTGTAGTTTATATTAATCCAATAAGCTTGCCACATTATTGTTGCAATTGAATTACCGCATAATTGCCAGAGCTCATGAGAATATGTTGCAGCAATATGACTAACAAACAAAGTGTATTAATAGAGCTGCCAATAACACGAGCAAATAACTTGCACATTGAGAGAGGCTAATTGTGAGCAAAGCAGTGAGAGGAAATGGCAAAGAGCAGACGACAAATATCTTATAGTGGCGTAGTGTATTTATGCAACAAAACCGAAGGAGTTGTGATATTTTCCAATGCACCCGCCAATAATTTGCTTTGACTTGGTCAACTGCTTGGTTGCACAAGCAACGCCAACAAACACACAAACAAACAAACAAGTCAGCACTCACTTGCAGTTGCGAGCAATCGTCAGACTTCAGTGGTCAGCTGGCTAGTCGGGCAGCCAGTTAGCCATTAAGTCCGACAGTCAGCTGTTTGTTTTATCATCGATATTGGTTAACCGAAAGACCAAATCTGCTGCTTCTGCTGCTGAATGCAACTTTGTTTTGTTTCGACAGCATTTAACCGAAACTCCGAATGCCACAACCGCAAATAGTGTTGATGGCAACTAAAGTTAAGGCAACACAGTGTAATAGTGAATAGTGTTGCCATATCAGTACATTTTATTGAATTGAGTCATCATGAATTATTTGTAGGAAATATTTTCATATAAAAATGCGAAGAAAAATTATTTAAAATAAGTAGTACAATGATTAAGCAACCGATTAAGTATAGAGATATTATAACAAGATCAATATCTACTAAAAATGTCGAAATTGGTTCATAACCGCGCCCAAGTAATGGTACATAAATACATTAAATAAGTTTAGTGCTTATGATATAAAAACACGAAGCAGATCAGGTCAAAACAGAGAATCTATGAGGGGAGTAGTGATAATTTAAGTAAGTCGGTGCTCCAGACCTAGATTTAGAGACCTTATAGCTAATAAACCCTACAGAGTCCAATTATTGATTTCTCAAACAGTTTTTGGAGTTACAGACTTCTAAAATTTAGTCGCTCAATTTTATCAGTTTTATGTATCTTTAAGGGGGTTACATGGATCTAGAATGTTGTCCTAAATTTTCAATCTGGTCCAAATAATAGCTTCGGAGGTACAGCTTTAAGAACTTGTGCGCTCGAGGATACCTAAGCTAAGAGCGCCGTCTTTAAACGCGTTTTTTCGAAATTGTGTTTATGGAGTCGGTTGGCAAGATTTCTCGAGAACTACTCAACCGACCTTCATGAAATTTTAAACAGGTCTTTGAGACACAATTTTTAAGGACTTGAAAGAAAGACTTTTTTATTACAATTATTTAAAAAAAAGTCTCGAAATAGTGTTAAAAGGACGAGCTTAATTTCTAAAATGAGTAAAAATAATGAAGAAATTTGCTATATTTTAAAATTTTTGAGTAAAAAGAGAAGAATGCCACGCAAGCCATCAATGAAATGTGTGAAGTTTACGGAGGCGATGCTGTATCTGATCGTATAGCATAACAATGGTTCGCTCGCTTCCGTTCTGGAAATTTCGAAGTGAAAGATGCACCTCGATCTGGCCGACCTATCGTTGAAAAAGTCTATGAAATTATGGAAAAGATTGACCAGGACCGTCACATAAGAAGCCATGACTTCGCTAAAGAACTTAACATTAAACATCTAACGGTTTTGAACAATTTAAAAAAGGCTGGCTACAAAAAGGATTTCGATCTTTGGGTACCACATGAGTTTTCTGTGAAAAATGTTTAATGGACCGACAAAGATTATAGTCCAAGCGTGGTGAAGCTCAACAAATGGTCGCAAAGCCAGGATTGACGCCTCGAAAGGTTATGCTGAATGGTTGGAGGGATTGGAATGGAATCATCCACTATGAACTGCTCCAGCCTGGTCAAACGATTGATTCTACATTTTACTGACAGCAGCTGATGAGACTGAAGCAAGCAATTGAAAAAACGGCCAAAACTGATCAAGGGAAGGGGCTTCGTCTCCCATCAAGACAGCGCTAGACCACACACATCTTTTATGACTCGGCAAAAACTGGGAGGGCTTGGCTGGGAAGTTTTAATGTATCCACAACTGCAGAAGATCTGCTAATGTTTCTATTTAAAACCATATCTAGAGCCTTTATGCCAACAAAGGTAGAAATCGGAACAATCCAGAAAAAAGTAAATTTTCATGCTACACACATCAATGTGGAAACTTAAAATATTTCTAACAAAATTTGTTTAAATGCAGCAAAAATATCCACATGTGGGATCAGAAACAAGACTTAACAACATTTGGTCACACACAAGCGCACTTGGCTGCTTGTGCGACATTAGCAACCATGCAACAAGCATTGCAAAACTATGCGACGAGTCGGCATGCCCCAGTAACATTTGCACCTACATACAAGTACATACATACGCGTACATAATCATGTACATATGCGGTTATTTGTGGTTGTGCATTGACATGTGAAAGTCTTGCATTAGTCTATTAGTCATGCTTGCTGCCCTGCTATGCTGCAACAATGTGTTAAACAATGTTAAAGGATTTATAGCATTTGAACCTTAACTAAACTCTGATTTCTAGTGCATTTAAGTGAACAGTGAGCTGTCATTAACACAGCTTAACACATATACAACATGTGTGTGTGCGCAAATATTTTGTAGCGTATACAAGCTTATTGACTGCATGGAAGAGAGCTTTTACAAATGTAACGTCTTTAAAATATCGCAAATCAATTGCAAGAATGCCAAGAATGCAGAAAAAGATTTTAATTCCGAAACAAAATCAGTGTGTTATTTGAAGAGACACAAGCGATGTTTTGAGAGTTTAAAGACGGTTAAAAGTCATGTAGGTGCATGGGGAAACATAAGGAAAGGCTAAGTTTGAGTAATAGACATTTCAAAGGGATTCAATATTCACTATTCTACAAAATTATAAATGGACTACAATCATATTTGATAAGAGGATTATCCATTTCTGGCATTACGACATATTATTTCCGGAAAAAGAGTTTAATTAAGAAATTGCAATGTAACCATGTATGTATGTATGCCTGTATGGTACAAGGCCAACCGAAGGTTCGAAAATGTTTATATTAGGTATGTGGGGCCTAGGAAAAACTTGATTTGATTTTATCTACTTTTGACACAAGGATGTACATTAATCACAAAAAATCTGAATTTCAGTAATACATATATCTCACAGATATTTCAAGTAAAAAGTCAGCCATAGGCACTGGGATCCACATTTTGGGTATCTGAGCGTTTGTAAAATTATGGTCCAATTTTGACACTTCTTAGACTTAAAAATGGATATTATAAAGGCACTATTCGTGTAAGATTTTTTTCCGATATATTCATTTAATTTAAGAGTGTGTTACATGGGAAGCAGACGTGGTTGTGATCTGATTTTCGCCACGTTATATAGGAATGTTTTAAGCGATAAAAACAAAGCGATGGTGGAGCAACTCCGATCTATTCGATTTGATAGTTCAGTAAATATAAAATTTCCAACGCTTGTATACTAAGAGGAGCATTCTCGTCATAATAATGCAGGGCTATTCGTTGGACTTGTGAACTGTAATTAAAAAAAGAACTCTCCAAAAAGCCCTTAAATAAGACTTTCCAATTGTCGTTACTATAGCTGTAATTTGAACCATCTATCGCTCTTCTATTCTGAAGGAGCACTGATCGTAATTCTCGCGTCCGCCCTTGAAGGACCTTTCGTACAAGATTTCCTGCCTTGAACGTTTTAAGGTAAAATTTGACAATTTCCAAGATTTCAAGGCCAGGATAAAGAAAATAAATATTTGGTTCAACGATAGCAAATGTTAACCTCTACGATGAATCCGAAAAGGATCCACCTCGCGAAATCCACAACCTGGCTGTATCTAAATTGGAATAGTATACACCAAAAGGATCATGTTGTGGCTGACGTGGTCTGTAGCTTCCAGAAAGTTCCATAACTCAAACAAAGATCTTAAGTCTGAGACAAATTAAATAGGGATAAGACGTATCAAAGTACACTTGTGAATTTTTAATAAAAGATAATGGAATTCATCATTGCCAGTAGTTCCAGAAGTAATATAGTTTTTGATTTAAATCCGTTTTCTGAAGTATAAACACAATTACTAAAATAATTACAACAAGCATCGAAGAAATAGTGGGAACCAGCTGATCAAGATAGACATACATACATAGGTTCGCACGAAGATAAAACTTCTACATAATCAATCTCTGGCGGAAAGATCCATTTGTCCCTCAATCTTACAAAGCTCAGAGATCATCCTGTTCTCTATACTTCCTTGTTAAATACATATTTTGCGATCTTCAGAATATTATAGTGGGTTGTCAAATATCTCCCTTCCGCTTATTTGCTCTTTATTCAATGCTTTGTAAAACGTGTTACAGTGATCGGATTTAGTTCAAATAAGGGGGTATTCTGGCTTAGAAGCCCGAATTTTAGATATTTTTTTGACGCGATAAAAAAAAATTAAAAATTATTTTGACTATTCATTTTTTTATATGCTTTTTATTGATATTCTAAGAATACAAAACAAAAATAATATAAGAAAAAAAATTAAATTTGAAAAAACTGTAGGTCGGCGAAGTAGAGACTGATGAAACAATGGCTTGTCCTGGTGTGCACGATATAAATCCTTTCCGTAACCTAAAATGAAAATTTAGTTATCGCACTACAAAACTTTTTTGAAAAAAAAAATTTACAAAATGGTGGAGGTTTAAAAAAAAGTTTCGTATTTTCCGTTTTTTTGTGGTTCGGAATTTTTTTAAAAATAAAAAAAAAATCTTTCTGAAGCTCTTCGTAGTGCGATACTATAATGTATAAGAAAGCTCTGTGTAAAATTTCATGTGAATCGGTTGAGTAGAACTTGAGATATCATGCACACCATTTCTAGAAAAGTAGTTTTGAGAAAAACGAGTTTAAAGTTAGCGAACTGGTCGCGCACAGTCGGAGTCGGAGTCACAAAATGAGCTGTAACTCGGAAAATTATTTGAATTTCGAAAAATCTTCTGAGGGACATTTTCTTGAAGGGTTATACTATAAAAATATGCAAAAAAAAATCGATTTTTTCGAATTTCTAAACCAGAATACCCCCTTAAGCGTCTGGCTATATGGGAACAGCTCATAGTGGATGATTCCCTTCCAATCCCACCAAACACACAGCAAAACCTTCCTAGCCGTCAATCCCAGCGTGGCCACTGTTTGAGCCGATTCACCGACCTTCTACCGACCTTTTTCGTCGCCAGTCACCATCCGCTTCAAAAATGGGTCGAGTTCGCATATCGCAGGCGTTGATGCGGTCCAGAAAAATTTTCTTGCGTCAAATCATGCAGCACCCAAACATCAAGCTTGCGTATTCAGCCTTGTGCAGATGTTTTAAATTGGTTTGGTGACTAACTCCCATCTTCTGGGCGATGTCATGATCGGTATTCGTCGTCACAGGTGTTTCGCCGGCTGGCTTATCAATGGTGTCGTTTTCACCCGCTGTGAATCGTCGAAACAATTCCTCCATAGTTGGAAGTGATAGAGTACCATCCCCAAAACACCATTGATCTCACGGAAAGTTTCTCTAGCGGATTTGCCTTTAACGAAGGAAAACTTTAAAATTGCGCGAATTTCGGCGTTAGAAACTCCATTTTTACACGTCTATAACTGTTGAACGCAATATCCAAACTAATCATGCATAGTGTATTTTTGTAGGTTATGTCAAGACCTTTCAAAGATGTATAGTATTGCCAGATACGAGCTCTGTAGCGCTTTATACATAGCCGCGAAATTAAAAAGACAAAAAGGTGGAAGGGAGATATTTGACAACCTAATATAATCAAGCTATAATCTCTGTTTGGAGGTCAAAAAGTGCAAATTAATACCCCCAAAATATATTTGTTCATACTTTTCAGTAATCTGTTGATAAGCTGTTATAAAATAGTACCCAAAATACTAAAGAATCGAAGAACAAATAAGAATACTTTAATAAAATGAATTTTCATTATCATTTGATCCCATGTGTGAGTAATATTCTCTAATTTTATCTCTAGCTTTTATTTATTGGTTGCGTGCGCATTTTCACAATTTTTGTTTGCTGAATTTTGTTGAGGAATTTACATATCTAATTAAATGGACAATGGATTTCTGCACACAGTTTACACACACACATATATGTACATATGTATATTATATAAACAATGCATTTTATTTGATTATAACTAGAACTTGAGCGGTTTGCCCATCGAAAATTCTTACTTTTATACAAGTCAATAACAAACATACAGACTCGTATACGGTTGCTGGATAGACACATGTAAATACTGGGAGCCGGATTTCCTAGGCTACATCTGCTAATAACAATATGTTCATTCAAATACAATTTACGCATATTTGAGGCAAATAATTGAAGATTTTTCTAGGTCACTCTGTACAAAATCAAAAGTTGTGTGCTTATATTTGAACAGGCACAGTTGTGGGTGTAAAAATGAATGCAGTTAAGCTTTTGGGCTTAAATGGGTGTATATTGCAAACAGGTAAGTCAATTAACGGATATATTTTATTTCATAAAATCTTAAAAAATATATCATTAAATTTAAAAACTGCTTTGAAAATATTTGCAACACTCCTGGTTCAGCCCAACCTAATTTTAGCATAGACACAAACCAATTCTATTGTTATAAAAAATTAACTCCTCTAATTATTGTTAGGCCTAAAGAACAGTCGTCGAGCCTACTATTTAGCTAGTATTATCTAGCTATATATCTGGCTGTATTATCTATCTATCTGGGATACATATTTATCTGCGCTGGTTTCAGCACAGTCACAAACCAATTTCAATATTGCTTCCTATATGGTTTTATCAATTTATGTCTTTCCTTTATG
Organism: Bactrocera tryoni; assembly: GCF_016617805.1. NCBI lineage: Eukaryota > Metazoa > Arthropoda > Insecta > Diptera > Tephritidae > Bactrocera > Bactrocera tryoni. The sequence continues at coordinate 33,186,398 of NC_052502.1, forward strand.
AAACCTTTTATTTGAAAAATATGAAACACATTTCTTAGAAGAAGTGATATCAAAAGAAAGAAAAAACAAGTGTCACAACGACAATTTTCGATTTTTTTTTATTAGAGAAGATACATAGAAAGGAATTTCTAATTACACACATATTTCATAGTCCCTTTAAATAAGGATCATAAGGATCGGTACGTTTCGTAAAATAAAATCTGACCTGACGCCTGACTTTTCCACATAATGAGCACGCACAATGGTTGTAATATTCTCTATTTCGAAACCCCTTAAATAAGAATAAAATTGTGATTTAGCTTCACAAGCAAGGCTGCTAGAATTTAAAAAATATGGAAAAATAGTAAATATTGGAAAATACCATTTTCAAAAATATCTTGAGTTAATAAGCTTTTAATGCGTATTTATGGGATTCCGTTTCAATGATCGTTACTGTATCTTCGTACTTGAGAATAAATAAAGAAGAAATTTTCGTTAAGTTTTTGTTTCTGTATATGGCATACATGCACCTACATATAGGGTGAGCCGAAAAAAAGCCGTTATCGAATTCATGATGTTAAATTAACCCATGATGTTAAATTGGACGTGAAGGAAATTTTTTTAGCTAAATTTTTTAAGCTGTCTGTGAGCAATCAAAGTTTCTATGAACAGGGTATATTAACTTTTCCACGCGATATCTCAGTTTTGAGATTTCGTTGTGAAATTTTGTACACGGCCTTTTTACCCCAAATAGCTGCTCATTTATCGGAAGCTCCGATATCGGACCACTATAACATATAGCTGCCATACAAGCTGAACGATCAACATTTTGTTCTTTTATGGAAAACTATTGTATTTGACAAAATATCTTCGCGAAATTTGGCATGTATTATTGTATAAGGAGCATTACAACATCTGAAGAAATTTTTCAGATCGGACACTATATCATATAGATGTCGTATAAGCTAAACACTCATTATCAAGTTCTTGTATGAAAACTTTTTTTATTTGTGAGAGGTATTCAAGCTGTGCAAACAAGTTAATGCTTTTTATTTTTCCAAATAAGGGTTTATTGTAATCTACTTGCATATATGTCAATTTTAACCATTCCCGTATCAGTGTTTTTTGGCTCACCTTAATATGCATACGCAAAAACAAATGTTCAATCTATCAGAGTAAAAATGCGTTGTGATATCGAATTGTTTGAAGAGAATAAACATTTACATGAACGACATATTACATATATGTATGTATATACATATTTATGCATTCATTGTGACAAAAAAGTACTCGAAAATTGTAAATAAAACGCAAAATATTTAATTATTCAACAATATTTATTTTGTTGTTTTCAAAGTAGTGAAATACACTTATGCCAACGATTTTTCTAGTCTTCGAAACACTTTTTAAAGGCACTTTTTTGGATGATATTCAGCTATTTTGATTTATCTCTTCGATAGACTAAAACGGGTTCCACTAAGCGGCAATTTCAGTTTGGAGAACTAGAAAAAATCACACAGAGCCAAATCTGATATATGATCGATTGTATTCATTGCGTTTTTGACTTAAAATTTGGTCACAATCGTGGCTCGATACGATGGTGCATTATCATCGTGTAAAATCCATGAATTGTTCTTCACGATTTCGGCCGTTTTCAACGGATGTTCTCACGCAAACGCCTTAATACAGCCAAATACAACTCCTTTTGTTGACCGTTTGTTCCTCCGGAACAAATTTATGATGCATCAAACTACGAATGTATGTCAAACTCATAAATCCATGTCTCATCGGTAGTTATAATGCTCTTCATGAATGTGGGATTGGAATTCGCACGATCAAGCATGTCCAAAGAGACCTGTTTACGGTACTCTTTTGGAAAAACATTCAGCTTTATCGGGACGAGTCGAGCAAGACGCGTTTCGTACCCAAAATATGCACCAAAATCCTTCGAACGGACTCGCGAGAGGTGTCGAGCTCTCTTGCCGTCTCTCCAACACTTGCCTTACGATTTTCAAGCACCAATCCTACATTTTTTCAATATTTTCATCAATTGAAAACGTCGAGAGTCGTCCAGAAGGAGACATGTCTTCAACGATCTCTCGAGCGTGTTTGAATGCTTTGTACCACTCGTAGGCTTGTGTTTTTCATAAAATTGAATCATTGTAAGTCTTTTCCTATAATTGCTACGATTACGACACGAAATTTGTTAAGAAATATTAAAATTTTCGAGTGCTGTTTTGTCACAATATATAGTATATGTATGTACATATATGTAAGTATACCGTATTTGATTTTATTTGATTTATTCTATTATTATATTTTTTGTATTGGCTTTATTCGGTATTCTGAATTGTATTCTATATAAACAATTATTTACATATTCTTTTTCAGCATATTAAACTCACACAAAATCCCACTGGCGCATTGATTAGATATTTAATTTTTATCGAGAGTCAATTTTTTTTATTGGCTCGATTCAATATTTGTGCAATTTATGTCGTCCATTAATCGCATTGATTAGTTGTATTTGTTGTGGCATTTCATATTCATTGGTTGCTGCACATTTTTCCCATAGAGAATGGATGGATTATCGTACGAATATGATGACACATGAACTTTTGATAGCATTTGATGTGGATTTAATATGGCTTCTAATATTTTGATTGATAGTGTTGTGTTTAAAATCAAAGCGTTTTATAGTAATTGGAGATTGTATAAAAAGAGATAATTAAAGGCAATCAGCAAAATAGTATTAAAATGTTAATCCAGTAAAAAATCAGTTATTTTCAGTTTCACCTCGCACTTTGCTTATATTTTGTTATATATATTTATACTCAAAATATACTTTCGATTTTAGCTTAAATTTTCATTGCGATTTTGTCACTTTTCTGTGGCATTTACTTTCCGCTATTCACAAAACCATGTGCTTAGCTTATATGACGGCAGGAGCCAAATAAAAACGCTGTGCAAACAGCATAAAATTCTACATATTCTTAAGAGCTATTTTACAAAGCTCAAACGAAATCTTAAGCGCTTTACTTTTAGGGACGCTCCTATGCATGGCGAATAGATAAGTACTTATATTTTGAGTAGCTTTTGGATACTTCAATATACACATAATTAGGGTGGTCTATGCTTAAGCGAAAAATTAACTTTCGATCAGACCTTTCTCCGACAAGAAGCTATGGGGAATATAGTGCAATAAAAGTCTATCAGTTAGTATCATTTACTATGTCATATTAGGCAACGTTTAATCTTTTTGATTGTACGCTTTTTTTCTTAGAGCATCAAAAATATGCAAGTATTAGGTGGGGTGCGATAAAGCACCCTTCTTAAGAAAGTTTTATGTTGCTTTAAGATTAAAAAGGGCATATTTGAAGGAAGTCCAACAATTTTTGAACAAGAAACAAAATGTAAATGTTAACGATGGGCTATCGAGAATGGATAATAATCACTTTTCTTCAAAAAAAATATTTCAATCTTAAAAAAATCATTATATCTAAATAGTATTATGATAGTTAAAAAAAATCCTTGCAAAAACCACAACCCTAATCAAAAAGTTCCTTGAGCTTATTTGCCTTAACTTTCAGCTGCCTCGTCTATTACTTCCTGCGAGATAAACTGGCACACAGTAGGTAGCCAAAGTCGTAATAAACGTTTAGTCACTCAACAGAGTTATTTTCAAATGCATACCAATACATTGGCACTTGTGTGCTTGTTATTAAATAAAATGGCATACATTTTATTGCAGAACCTTTTTGAGGGTCGATACTTTCAATACTTTCATATTTGGTTATGAGGGAACGTGTGCATTTCAAGTGAATATTTTTATGATAATAGTTTTTATGGGAAAGTTGTGCGCTGAATATGACGACACATTTAATCGAATATTAAAACATGCATCAGGAACGAAAAGATTTGTTTGTTTAGCAGATACCCATATTCGCAGAGTTGGCATTATCTTCAAAGAGTGGGGATTTTTTTATTGAATTGATCCTAACTAAGCTGAACTCGATTAAACTAAAATCAGATGAGTAAAAAAAAAAAAACATTTCGAAAATCTGGAGAAGTCCCTAATTTAGATAGCAGCAACAGTTTTAATTGCATAAATATCATCAGATCAAATAAGACTCCGGCCATTTCAACTGCTGAAGCTATATTGTATTTTTTTATTTAGATTGGTACAAGCTTTGTAATATTCGTGTGAAGCTGTATCTCCATATGTCAATTAGTGTCTGTTTGGCGGCTGCTTGTTTAAAACGCAAAAAAACTATATGGTAATTTTTACAACGAAAAAAAAAAACAACGATTTTGCTTAATTTTTTGGGTTTAACGGTTTTGTTTTTGTTGAAAACATTGCAGAAATGTTGTAGTGAATCTACTTTATCGTAAACCCAAGAGTTTGAGTGGCAAAAAGCATTCAGAGAAGGTCAACAGAAAACTTTCCTCATGCAAGTCGTCCATACACCTCTCTGAATGACGACAACATCGAAATAGTTAAAGATAGATAGCAAAGGATCTCAACATCTCATTTCAACTAAACTAATTTTGGTTATTATTTTGGGTATGAAACGTGTTATAGCTAGACTCGTACTAAAAGACCTGATCCTCTTGTAAAACAAAAGAGATGCTTACCAAAAACAAAAAAATCAAAGGTGGCCTTGAAGGCCAACCCAGCCGAGGCTTACATATTACAAGTCAATGGAAGATTGCATTAAATGTTAGCGCACTTGTATTGGCTCAGGAGTCCATTTTATGAAGGCGACAATAAAGATGTGTATTAAAAATACGTGAAACTGTAGTTTGTTGTCAGTCTGGGTCAAAAGTGATCAGATGATATGTGGTATTTTTGAATAATTTACATATACAGAATTATATGTTAATGAAATACCTTAGCCATATTAACAAGTGGGCTGAAAAGATCGTAGGTGGCTAGAATAAAATTTGTTTTGACAAAATTTGATTTTATTACTTAATGCAAGGATGCAAAAGTTTTAGCGGTAAAAGAATGTTTCAACACCATTTTTATAATGCATTTGCTTTAAGCCTCAAAATAAGCCTCAGTTTCTGCGATTACTTCTTCATTGTTGCTAAATTTCTTTCCAGCGGGCATTCTCTTGAGGTCTGAGAACAGGAAATAGTAACTGAGGAACAGATATGGCGAATGCGGTGGATGCAGAAGCAATTCGACACCCAATATATGAAATTTCGACATTGTATTATAGATTAGTGACGTTTTTCGCAATTTTGTGATTCAAACGTTTCAATAACGCAATTTTTTTGCAATAACGCGATATTAATAGTTTGAAGATAATCGATGAATATTATAATACGAACATTTCAAAATACTGATATCATAAGCACGTCAGCCGACTTTTGCGCTTTCCACCGCTTTGAGGTGGGTTCATTATGTGCAGCCCACTCGATTGACTCTCGATTGGGCTCCTGTGTGAAATGATGGAGTCACTCACTGTCACATAAAAGTAGCAAAAAACCGGTTTTATTACGATTAAAGAGCAAAGAATCAGCAATTTGTTGGATAGCGACCTTGCGCGGCATCCACTTTGCACATAGCTTTCGCACACCCAAATATTCATTCACAATATAACCAATACGTTCTTTTACTATCTTTCGAGTCTCAGCTATCTCGAACTATTTCATTTTACGGATATCCACAATTTTTTTGGGTCCTTTTTGATGATTTCGTCGGTAATAACTTCTTTATGTCCTCAAGTGCCTCCATTTTTCAACGGTTGATTTCCCTGGCCCCCAAGTAATGTTGACCAATCCAAACCATGGCTTCAACTGTATTTTCCACCCAAAAAGCAATATTTTATCAACGCGCGAAATTATCTATTTAGCAGCCTATGAATTTTTCAGCCCACCTGCTATAGATATTAAAGAAAAGAACTCGAAGACTTTGAAAATCACATTACAAATGAGAGAATGTTCGTCTAATGCTTACTCTTTCCTTCGGCTAACATCTCTGATCTGATCATCTTTAAAATATTTAGCTAGAAATGTTTTACACTGATGGAATGTCTCCGGAGAAAAAATGTCTAAAAGTAAAATTGTACATATTTGGTTCATTAAAGTTCATTATAAATATAAAAAATAAAAGTTGAAGTTTGATTAGAAATACGAAAAGACTTTTTCGACTAACCAATATAAAAAATTAGACTTGAAATTTTTATTATCTTTTAGATAGTCTCCAACATAAAATATGCATAAGATTTGTCAGTCTCCGTCCAAATATAATTTTCTTCGAAGGAACGAATTAAAAAAAAGACAAATAAATGGTAAAAAAGAGGACCGTCCTAACCCTTACCATCCTAACTGATATTAGGTAGCCGTTACAACAAAAACAGGACCGATTTTATATTTTCACCATAGTTAAGTACTATATATACGAGTATCTTCTTATCTAAGACACCTATTGTTGTTAAATAATATATGGAAAACAGATAAATCTTGTCCATATATAGCTTAAGACCATATACAACAACCCAAGCTCTACAAATATGTACATACATACAAATGTGCACGTGTGTCAATATAATACTTGAAATTGGATGAAGAAATCAACAGCATCTACTCAATTATATGTGCATGCGTCTTGGAGTCTACGCACGTTGTTGCCTCACTTGCTTTTAATTTTCTCCGTAAACCACAAAACTAATTACTAATTCAGGACAACCACTTGATTAGTAGAGGGGAAAAGTTGGTAGTACGACGCACGGATGTCTGTGAATATCGCTATGAGCCCCTATGATTGGCTACTTGTAGCTTGGCAACCAGAGAAATAAACATTTTGAGAATGCAAATGCACTAGACATGGCTACAAGTGAGCCATATGTATATGCAGAGATGGTGGTGTATGTGTCCTGTTTGTGCCTTGGAGCCCCCAAAGTTGTCAACCAATTCCCTCAAGTGTTGTTGTAATTAAATTATACATTGAGTGTTGTCCGACAAAGTCTGAGCAGCTGCTGAGCAATCTAAAGGATGTATGTAGTCATATTCCCGAATGTTCACTGCTCCACTTCTTGGCAACTCCTGCACTTTGCTGTTGCCTAGCATTCGAGTTTGGTAAAGTTTGAATTATTGTCCGACTGTCTGATTAAGAGATTTACTACAGTTTAAGTGCTTACGCGTCTAAGCGCTTTTGGCCAATTTTACAAACAACCAAAACAAATATTGCGTTGACATTGAACTATTGGCATACATATGTATGTCTGTCTGTGAGTAGTTGTGTAAACTAGCTTATATAAGTCAAGTGAAAGTAAAACCTTAATAAATAAATAAATAACAAAGTGAATGATTTGTGACGACTACAGTCATCGACCTACATCTGAACACCCATACCTAAATGACTGGTTGAAAATACCTAAGTCTCAAGCAAGAAATAAATAGAAGTGATAGTAAACATATTTTCAAATATGAAAATGCTATAAGCTTAAGCCATAAGGCAGAATACATGACTTGTCAGAAGTAAACCAATTAGTGGAATGTACATAAAAGTTCCACGTACGAGGTCTGTTCACAAAAAGGATAGAATATATTAAGTTTGCCACGAAGTTTGTAACACCCAAAGGAAACGTCGAAGACCCTATAAAGTACATATATAATTGATCGGCGTGACGAGCTGTGTCAATTTAGCTATGTCCGTCTGGCCATATGTACATATGTATAAAGACTAGTTTCTATTTTTGAGATATCGGGAAGAAATTTTGCACACGTCCTTTTTTCAACAAGATGCTGCTCATTTGTTTTGGTAGGAAAACCGCCGATATCGGATCACTGTAGCATATAGCTGCCATAAAAACTATCGGAATCAAATGTTTGTATCGAAAGCTGTCTCATTTATCGAGATATCTTCAAGAAATTTGGCATGGATTACTGTCTAAAGCAATAATAAAATATCCGAAGAAATTTGTTAAAATCGGACCACTACAACATATAGCCGTCGTACAAACTGAACGATCGGAACCAAGGGCTTGCATGGAACACTTTTTATTTGAGGAGAGGTCTACAAGAAATTCGGTATATATTATTATCTAAGGCAATAATACAATATCTGAGGAATTTGTTAAGATCGGACCACTATAACATACTGCCATCATATAAACTGACCGATTACAATCAAGATAAAGATCTTTTTATACTCCTTCAGGCTATAGAAAATGCACCGTTTTTTTTGTTTTAATAAAGATTTGTATACCAAGACAGTCTAGCCTGAATACAATTCAATTTAACTTATTTTACCATTTGTTGGCTTATTTGTATGAATTAGTTTACTTATTAATCGGCGTATTCCTTCCTTTTGAAGGTGTTGTTGTGATTGGATTAAAATAGGAAAAATAATACTTAGGCTGGAATTCAATATCAAACTCTTAAGGAGGGGTCTAGTCTAGAACTTCGAATTTCAAACGTTTTTTAGCGAGGGATGTTTAAATATTATTCATGTCAAATTTGATCGACTGATAACAACTTAAGGTGTCGTGACGACCGCATCGAAAACAGTAGTTTTAAGAAAAACAGTTTAAGGGTTTGCGCTAAATATAACCGGTCAAGTTCCCACTAATTTAAAACGGCAATAATAACTGAATAAATCACTGAAACTCAAACCACTTGAAAATAGTGGTATATAGTCAGAGCCTTATTTCTTTCGTGCAACAAAATAATTACCACATATTAATATTGGAGACGTCAAAAATTATCATGTTTGTTCAGAATTTAGGCGAGAAAATTACGTTGTTTATATGGCTTCTATAATCCGAATTTAGTCCTCATGAAAACCTAATACCCATTCTTATCCTTATGTTTCATGGATAAATTTTTGTTATAAAATACACAAAGCCTTGCTTACCGAATATGAAACTTTTCAGGGAATAACCCAGTAGATTTAAACATTTTATAAGTACAAAACGGTACAAAAACAATTGCAGAATACTCTTTCAAATACTAAAAGTAATCCTGGAATGATAGGCTTTTATTTTAATACGGTTGACTGAAAGAGATTGAAAGAAGTCTGGAGAATCACTGAAGAGATGAGACCAGTGTACAACCCTCAATATAGGCTTAACTTTGAACATTTATTTTAAGACTAAGAAAGTACGAAATCTAAGATAACAAGTAAGGAAGGGCTAAGTTCGGGTGCCACCGAACATTTTATACTCTCGCATGATAAAGTGATAATCGAGATTTCATTATACGTCATTTATATATTTTTCAAATACCGTATTTTTGTAAAGTTTTATTCCGCTATCATCATTAGTTCCTAATGTATACATATATTATACAGAGAAGGCATGAGATGGAATTCGAAATAGCGTTATATTGGAAGAAGGCGTGGTTGTGAACCGATTTCACCCATATTTCGTACGTGTCATCAGGGTGTTAAGAAAATATTATACACCGAATTTCATTGAAATCGGTCTAGTAGTTCCTGAGATATGGTTTTTGGTCCATAAGTGGGCGAGGCCACGCCCATTTTCAATTTTTAAAAAAAGCCTGGGTGCAGCTTTCTTCTGACATTTTTTCCGTAAAATTTAGTGTTTCTGACGTTTTTTGTTAGTCGGTTAACGGACTTTTAGTGATTTTCAACATAATCTTTGTATGGGAGGTGGGCGTGGTTATTATCCGATTTCTTCCATTTTTGAAGTGTATATAGAAATGCCTGAAGAAAACGACTCTGTAGAGTTTGGTTGACATAGCTATAGTCGTTTCTGAGATATGTACAAAAACTTAGTAGGGGGCGGGCCACGCCCACTTTTCCAAAAAACTGCGTCCAAATATGCCCCTCCCTAATGCGATCCTTTGTGCCAAATTTCACTTTAATATCTTTATTTATGGCTTAGTTATGACACTTTATAAGTTTTCGGTTTCCGCCATTTTGTGGGCGTGGCAGTGGGCCGATTTTGCCCATCTTCGAACTTAACCTTCTTATGGAGCCAAGGAATACGTGTACCAAGTTTCATCATGATATCTCAATTTTTACTCAAGTTACAGCTTGCACGGACGGACGGACAGACGGACGGACGGACAGACAGACATCCGGATTTCGACTCTGCTCGTCGCCCTGATCACTTTGGTATATATAACCCTATATCTTACTCTTTTAGTTTTAGGACTTACAAACAACCGTTATGTGAACAAAACTATAATACTCTCGTTAGCAACATTGTTGCGAGAGTATAAAAATGGAGTTTATACTGAGGTTTTAATACAAAATGGCGGCTACTGGGACATACTTCGGAATGAGTAACTATTTTTTCGGAAGACGTTTATCCTAAGACATCGTGCTATCTACAATAAAGAACAAGTAAGGACCGGCTTTTGTATAAAGTCAAGCCTACTTTACGCGCAATATTCGGGTAAAGTTTTATCCCGATACATTCATTGGTGTTTATTTGCATACTGGAAAGTGAAAGAATCAGATAGGATTTAAAATTGTTTTATATGGGAAGTAGGTGTAGTTGTAAATCTGATTTCAATCGTTTCAACTCTGGAACACAACAATATCAAGGTGACACCAAATATGGTCAATACCGGTCGGGTAGGTCCTCAGATATGGAATTTCTCCGAATTGTGGCCAATTTGTAAAAAAAAAGTTTCAAATCAACCGAAAATATAAGCTGCATTTTATTACTGTAGAAATTAAAAGGGGATACATGTAAAAATCTCCAAGTATTATACCATTCAAATTCAGTTTCGAAAAACGCTTCAACACAACAGGGAACCATATTCTTTAACTCTATACAAATTTTATAATGTTTTAGAACCCTAAAGTTAAAAAAGGCGCTAAAGTTAAAAGACCATAAAGCAAAAAAAACGAGTTTTATGAAAATCCAGACTGATCTAACCCCTTAAAGTCAGAATCTAAATATTTTTCATGAAATGAGGAAATTTTTCGAACAGACCTCGTCTATATAAAAAATACATTATTTTTGTCCTTTTGGCAATTGAGTCACTTTAGCAATGACAGCGACAACAGTCAGGCAGCCAACAGGAACAACAACTCAGCCACTGTAACAACAGCTACAAGAGCAATGTTCTAAGACTTGGCAAAGTAAAAATGGCAAAATAAATTCAACTTTTGTTATGTAAAATTTCGTTAGAAAGACACAAGAGAGCAAGCAACAGGAAAAGCAGACACACACACAAGTACGAAAAGATGAAGAGAGAGAGAGAGTTTGGAAAGTAATACCCGGATTATGCGTATTAAATGTTATAGAACCCACAAGCTTATGTGATTAGTGTCAACGAAGCAAAGCTGGAGCAAAGGGTAAGTGCTTAGAACAAAATGCGACAAACCAAAACAGCACAGAGCTAAGCAAGCGACAAGCGGCAACCAGATGCCGGTAAAGCAGTGCATGTAATACAAACACACACATACATGCATACGTACAACAAAAAAACCTGCTGGCTTGCGGCAGACAAGTGACAAGGATGTGAATGACTTAAGAGCTCAGCTGGCTGGCTTGGACGGCGGTGACACAACAATAACACATACAAACAAAACAAAATTAATAGACATACAAACATGTAGTAAAGCTGACACATTTCACGTTGTTGAAGCAAAATGGGGTACCAACACATACAGTGGTGGTCATATACTTAGCACACTCGTACTTTTAAGAAAAAATGTTCCATAAAATTCATTTATTTACTAAAAACTTAAATATTTTCACATATATTCATATTTCAGAGATAGATTAACTTAAATAATAACATAAAGGACGATGTAATCAAAACCTACAAAAAAAAAGTAAGAATAAATGATTACTACGTTGGACATATACTTAGCACGTTTCAGGTTTACCTACAAAAACTTTTGGCAATCCGCTCCGAACCAAATTTTACCACAATATTTCGTTGGAAAACATTTATTTAGATCACTTCAGAACATCTTTTAGGCAAACTCTCCACCAAACGTCTTCATTGTTCCACAGGTATACTCAACCATACACTTTTGATGTTCTGCCACAATTCTTCTAAATTTTTGGGTTTTTTGCCCTCAATCCTTCTCTAAACTTCACTCCACAAATGCTCAATTGGATTGAGATCAGGTGACTGAGCTGGCCACTGCAGAATGGGAACGCATTGCTCCTCCAAGAAAGTTTTCACCAAACGCGAAGTATGTTTGAGGTCATTATCATGCATGAAGTGCCACCTTAGAGGCATATGGTCGTCGAAAAATGGAATCATGTGTTCTGTTAACATGTTCTTGTAAACAAATTGATTCATTTTTGACGTTATCCAAACGATAGGTCCAACACCGTGCCAAGAAAAGGCCGCCCACACTATAATATTTCCTCCTCCATGTTTCACTGTTTTTTGTGTATACCTAGAATTGTGCTGCTGGTCACTCGGGCGCCAGACGTAACGTTTACCGTCAGATCTAAATCTACAAAACTTAGATTCATCACTCCAGAGAACGTTCTTCCAAAAAGAAAGTGGTTTGTTGATGTGGGCTCGTGGGAATGAAAGGCGAGCCTCCAAGTTTTTCTTAGAGACAAACGGGTTCTTCTGTGAAATGCATCCACGCAGTCCGCCTTCATTCAAACGACGTCTGATCGTTTTATATGAAACCTCTATTCCGCATACTGCGTAAACTTCGGTTTTAATTTGTTTAGAGCTCTTGAATGGGTCGTTTTTTTAAATCCAACGAATTAGACTGTCATCTTTGGAGGTGGTTTTTCGAGGCCTAGGAGCTCGCACCGCGGATTTAACTGTCCAAAATTCGTCAAAATGTTTAATTGCGTTATAAATGAGCTTCCTTGAACACCCAAGCGTTTTTGCAATCTGGGTTACCGACTGCCTTTCACTTTTTAACTTCACAATTATAGCCCGCTTTTCTTCCGTGCAACACAAACCTCTAGCCATATCCAATCAGTAAATTTAAATTTAAATTTAATTCAAAACCACAGTTTTTATATTAAATAATCTCTCACCAACAAAATTTTTTGTATTCGAAAATAAATATTTCTTAAAACTTTAAAAAACTTCGACAGTCTAAGAAGTGTGCTAAATATGTGTCCACTCCCAAAAGCTGCTGATCGTTGAATAATCCTTCTATTTAAGACAGTAGCAAAAAAAAAGCGACGAAACTTTGCGATATCTTAGCTTGGCGCCTTGATCATGTCTAGACAAAGTGGCGCCTTTGAATTTTGTAACATTATGAAGAAAACATCGTTTGCATTTAGGTAGAGTGATGTGTGCTAAGTATATGACCACCACTGTATAGTATTTGTATGTATGTGTTTATACCAAACTTATTTGCCTTCATAACATTTGTGCTAATTTTGTTTTTGTTACTGTTATTAGGCATTAGCATTATGTGGCAACTTTTTTGCACCTAATCGCTGGGTATTTACATGCCTCTTAGCATAATCTGTTATTAGGTAATTTAATGCCAGAGGATCAATGTCAATTTTGTGGCAGCTTAGAAAGGACCCGGTGCATATTGATTGAAATATTATTGTGGTTCATTGTTGAGGGTGCATAAAATTTAATTACGAAATTTACTTGTTGCACAATCAATGTTTACACTTTAATTGCTGTTTAGTTTTTGAAGTACAAGGTGCGTTCCAAAGTAAACAGGACTTAAAAAAAACAGAACAAATGGTTTTTTCGGCAAAATCAATTGTATTTTATTCCAAATGGTCTCCTTCTGCTTCAATACAGCTTTTTGCACGGTCCAAAAGCATGTCGAACGAGTATTTTAGCTCGTCGGCCGGTATGGCCGCCAGTATGCCGGTGTAAACCTTTTGAATGGCCTCTACGTCTGCATAACGCTTTCCTTTCATGGGCTAATGCATTTTTCCGAAAAGGAAAAGTCGCACGGTGCCATATCAGGTGAATACGGTTAGTGGTTAATGGTTAAAATGTGATTTTTGATCAAATAATCGGTCACAAGTGTCGATCGATGAGACGGATTTTGAGCAATTTTTTTTCGTCAGTCAATTTGTGCGGAACAACCCGTGGACACACCTTTCGTAAGCTCAAATGTTTGCTCAAAATGCGATAACTCGATGTTTTGGATTCAATTCCATTTCCATGAATTTCAATGATGATTTCAGCTGGTTTTTCAGGAATTCACGCACAGTTTCGATGGAATTTCCGGAGATCACGTATTTTGATTGGCCCACATGTTGATCGACACACTGCTACGGGATAGGCAATCATCGCCATAAACCTTTTCATCAATTGAAACGTTTCGGTAAAAGTTTTACCAATTTTAAAACAAAATTTAATTTTGGCTCTTTGTTCGAAGCATTAAATTACCTAATAACTTCACTTCCAATCGATGAAATGTCATGAAATTCTCACTGGACAATCGATAAAGATAGCAGATTTTAACGCACCAGTCGACATATAGATGGCGCCACCAGTCTTTAAAACATGGTTGGCGTGGAAGCACATTCCATTCAAGCTGCAAGAGCTTATGGCGAGTCTATCAAACTTATAGAGAACACTGTTGCCATCAAACGAAATTACTTAGTGAACTACCCATAATCCATACGTACAATATGTATACATTAAAAGGCATATTTTTTGGTAAATATATATTGTGACAAGAAAGCACCCGAAAATTTTAGTTTAAATTTCCTGGGTAAATGATATTTCAACAAAATGTATTCGAGTTATAGTTTTGTGTATGAAACGTTTTCCTGCTCGACTCGTCCCGATAAAGCTAAATTTTCTACAAAAAGTGTACCGTAAAAAGGTTCCCTTGGAGAAGTTTGATCGTGCGAATTCCGATCCCAGATTCATGGAGAGTATTATAACTGCCGATGAGACATGGGTTTAAGAGTTTGACATGCAAACAAGTTAACAATCATCGAAATGAAGGGAGAGAAACGAGCCGAAACCAAAGAAACCACACCAAAGCCGCTCATAAGCCAAGGTGATCATCATTGTTTTTTCGATATTCGTGGTTTGGTGCATCATGAGTTTGTTCCGGAGAGACAGACGATCAATAAAGAGTTCTATTTGGCCGTTTTGAGGCGTTTGCTTGAAAACTACTATTGAGATCAAATTTAAAATCAAATATGCAATAAATACCTTCAATCAACCACAGTATTCACCAGATTTGGCTCCGTGAGATTTTTTATTGTTAGCCGTTTTCAGTCAATTGAAGAGATAAAACGAAAATCGCTGAAATAGTTGAGGTAATTCCAAAAAGTGTTTATGAAAAGTATTTCGAGGACTGAGAAAATGGTTGACATAAGTGGATTACATCTAGTGGGAATTGCTTTGAATGCGACAAAATAAACATTGATGAATAATTAAATATTTGCGTTTTATTTACAACTTTCGGGTACTTTTTTACTCGGATATAATATATAATATACAGATCCAGTAAAAAGAAATCGATTATTTTTCCAAAAGTTCGTTTATAATCATTTAAATAATGCTGGATACAAAAACGAGCTCGATGTGTGGTTAACGCAAAAGATGTGATTTAAGGAATTTTCATCTGCAAACCACTGCTGAATCGTAACAAATCGATAAAATTTTGAATCGGATGGATAGGGGTGATGAAAAGTGGGCCAAACGAAAAAAGTCGTTTTCGTATAGCGGCGAGCTGCGAATCTGTATTGCCAAGAACTGAATCGTCGCATGGAAGCAATAGTTCAGAAGCAACCAATAGGAGAGGAATTGTGTTCCCTCAGGGCAACGTTAGGCCATACATATTGATATCAACTCGCTATAATCTCCGGAAGCTTGTTTGGGAGGATCTAATGCATCCACCATAGATACGAAAATGACTTTTTCTATTAATGACGAATGATTTTGCAGATGAAAATCCACCGCTTCTAAAATACAAACTAGAAGCCCATTTAAACCCTTTTTTAAAGACTGTTTATATGAAATCTTGTGAGCCTAATAGATTTCGGACCGGTATATATGTACATATATACAGACAGACGGACGTGACTATATCGGGGTCTCTGACGTTTCTTTTTTGGTGCTACAAGCCTCGCGGCAAACTTTATATACCCTGTTCAGGGTATAAAAATGATAAATATGTGCGGAAACAAGGCTAATAAGCTTTCAAATAGTAGAAAAATATTTGCAAAATCAAAAAAAAAAAATCGCAGAACTCCAAATGTCTAACACTTAAATTTCGAAATTCCGCCAACTCTTGCTTACCAAAAATATTCTTAAAATATTTATTAATATTCTCAAGGTATTCAAGCATTACTACAACAAAAAAGGGAAATCTCACAAATAAAATCATAACTTCCCACACCTTTTTGAGGAAATTGAAACGTATGAGAAGCCCACCTCCCGCACTTTTCAGATTTTTTGCACGCCAGCAAACGCAGTTGTACAAACTTTCGTGTACAATTACATTTATGTATATGTGTATGTACATATGTTTATGTGTGCGAACAAGTAATTTCGTGTGAATTCATCATTTATGCTTGAATGGCTGTTTAAGTGGTCGGGTGTGCCATCAACGTGCATCAAACCAACGCTTACTACTCACCACATCCTGCAGCTACTCACACATACAAACATACAGTTATACATACATACATATATATGGTACATACACCAGCTGAGTTACCAGCAATTCCACGGCGGGCGAAGGTGAAGTTTTAAGCGAAAAGCTCACCAGTACTCACATACCTACCATACATATGTACATATGTACATACATACATATATATACATGCAGAGACACTTAGAGCGCGCGTTTAACATGCCAGCTAAGTGAGTATGTATACATATATGTATGTGTGCGTATGACGCAAACATATTTACGAGTGTGTCAGTAATTACTCGAATGCCTAAGTTTGCAATTGTTTGCGCATGCCATTGTACATTTGTGTGTGTGTGTGTATGCATGATGTCGAAGTGAATTTGCCAACTCCCACAACTTGCAACACTAATAAGCTTCTAATTTGGTGTTAATCAATGTGGGGATTTGAGTGCAACGCCAATTGAACAGCAGCGGCACTCGCTGCAACAGCAGCACTCACATACATGCACATATGCACATATACACATTAGCAAATATGTGTGCGTGGCAAGAGCAAAGATGGTGGCAACAATATTAATGGCAATCGGACTGCACTTTAGCATCACTAATTGGTTGTTGTAATTGCGTGTATTGTTTTTGTTGTACATGTGTAATTTGCTGCCTGTGAACGCATAATTGAATGTGTCAAATTGCCGTACATGTGCTGGTCCGCGCCACATCCACATAATCCAATTCGTGTGTGTGTGCGTGTGAGCGTCAGCGAGCATATAATTAGCAATTGAAACTGTTTAACAACTACAAAATCGCTCGAAGTAATTAAAAATTGTATTATATCGTAATTTAATTATTAATAAACTAAATTAAATGCGCGCAGATAGAAAAGAACATCATAACAATCAATTAAAAGCAGCTTTAATTTGAAATGGCTTAGCCTTATCATAAAAAGCCATAATACCGTTAATACAATAACAAACAACAAAAACTTTAACTTTGGTTGCACCGAAGCGGAAATACCCTTCAGAAATAAAATAAAATAGGTCAGTTCGTAAGGCAGCCATATGCTATGTATAGTGATCCTCTCTGAACATTATTCTTCTTCTTCTTAATTGGCGTAGACACCGCTTACGCGATTATAGCCGAGTTAACAACAGCGCGCCAGTCGTTTCTCCTTTTCGCTACGTGGCGCCAATTGGATATTCCAAGCGTAGCCAGGTCCTTCTCCACTTGGTCCTTCCAACGGAGTGGAGGTCTTCCTCTTCTCTACTTCCCCCGGCGGGTAGCTACAGCGTCGAATACTTTCAGAGCTGGAGTGTTTTCGTCCATTCGGACAACATGACCTAGCCAGCGTAGCCGCTGTCTTTTAATTCGCTGAACTATGTCAATGTCGTCGTATATCTCGTACAGCTCATCGTTACATCGAATGCGATATTCGCCGTGGCCAACGCGCAAAGGACCATAAATCTTTCGCAGAACTTTTCTCTCGAAAACTCGCAACGTCGACTCATCAGTTGTTGACAACGTCCAAGCCTCTGCACCATATAGCAGGACGGGAATTATGAGCGACTTATAGAGTTTGGCTTTTGTTCGTCGAGAGAGGACTTTACTTTTCAATTGCCTACTCAGTCCGAAGTAGCACCTGTTGGCAAGAGTTATCCTGCGTTGGATTTCTAGGCTGACATTGTTGGTGGTGTGGGCTTTAATCTTTCACACAATACGCTCGATAGAACCTTATATGCGATGTTGAGGAGGCTAATCCCACGGTAGTTGGCGCAGATTGTGGGGTCTCCTTTTTTATGGATTGGGCATAGCACACTTAAATTCCAATCGTTGGGCATGCTTTCGTCCGACCATATTTTACAAAGAAGCTGATGCATGCTCCTTGTCAGTTCTTCGCCGCCGTGTTTGAATAGCTCGGCCGGCAATCCGTCGGCCCCTGCCGCTTTGTTGTTCCCAGGCGGGCAATTGCTATTCGAACTTCTTCATGGTCGGGTAATGGTACGTCTGCTCCATCGTCATCGATTGGGGAATCAGGTTCTCCTTCTCCTGGTGTTGTGCGTTCACTGCTGTTGGTTTTTCATTGGGGTGAGCTTTTTACGTGGCGGGTCCCAAACCCAGCGCACAACCCTATGCAGGGGTGTTTCGCCTTCTCACTTTAGCTCACCTTCGAACTGATGTTCTTAGGCTACCCAGAGGATACTTGGTCAAAGACCGGAAGTCGTGAGCTGCTTGAGTCATATGTAAAAGAATCGTTTCTGGCCACTTCCAAGTGAATGGCGATCAGAGAACTTTCCTCACTTGCGTGAACTTCTACACATGACCCCATCCTCCCTCTGAACATTATTGGATAGTCGAAAAAGTCTTTTCGTATTTCTAATCAAACTTGAACTTATTTTTTTTATATTTATAATGAACTTTAATTAACCAAATATGTATCATTTTGGTCGACCACCTTTTGCCATTTTTACGTTAGAGGCATTATTCCATCAGTGTAAAATTTTTCTGGTTTCTCGGCGAAAAACTTCGGCAAGTAATTTTCACAGGCTTCTCTTGAAGCCAACTTTACTCCATTAAGGGAGTTCTGCATTGACCGAAACAAATGGTAGTCCGGTAGTGCAAGGTCAGGACTATATGGTGGATGCATCAAAACTTCCCAGGCAAGCTCTCCCAGTTTTTGCTGAGTCATCAAAAATGTGTGTAGTCTAGCGTTGTAATAATGAAAGACTATGCCCTTTCTGTTGATCAAATCTGGCCATTTTTTTCGATTGCTTGCTTCAATTTTATCAGTTGTTGAAAGTAAAATATACTACAATCAATCGTTCGACCAGGCTGGAGCAGCTTATAGTGAATTATTCCTTTCCAATCCCACCAAACACTCAGCACAACCTCTCGAGGCGTAAATCCTGACTTTACGACAATTTGTTAAGCTTAACCACGCTTGGACCATGATCTTTTTCGCACATTATTGTTGTATTTTATCCACTTTTCGTCTCCTGTTACCATTCGCTTCAGGAATGGTTCGATTCCATTTCGTTTCAGCAAAAATTCGCAAAGAATGTTAATTCGGCCCAATAAATTTTTCACAGACGATTCATCGAGCTTCTTTTTGTATACAGCCTTTTTTAAATGGCTCAAAACCGTTTGATGATGAATATTAAGCTCCTTAGCCATGTCATGTCTGATTATGTAACGGTCCTGGTCAATCTTTTTCATAATTTCATCGACTTTTTCAACGATAGGTCGCACAGAGTGAGGTGCATCTTTCACATCGAAATTTCCAGAACGGAAACGAGCGAACCATTGTTGTGCTACACGAACTGATACACCGTCGTCTCCGTAAACTTCACAAAATTCATTGATGCCTTGCGTGGCATTTTTCCCTTTTTTATACAAAAATTTCAAATTATAGCGAATTTCTTTATTAATTTCACTAATTTTTGAACAGTTGTAACTTTTTTTCAACTTCCTCGAATTTGATTTTTTTTTATTAAAATCTCAACTCCTTTCCAACACTATATGGTATGACACAATGTGATTGGTAGCACTGGTGGTATACGAGTGCAACGACATCTATTAACAAAATACGAAAAGACTTTTTCGATTATCCAATATCTTATCAACTAAAAAAGTTTTTTATACCCGTACTTGGTTTTGATAAATCACTTTGTATGACATCTATATGTGATTGTGGCCCGATATCTGCAGTTCTGAAATTCAGCAACCTTTTGGAGAGAAAAGAACAGGTGCAGATTTTTAGATCGATATTTCAAAATCTTTTTTTAAGGTATCGATATCTTAATACCTCAGAGACTAGTTCACATATATACATATGTACAGACCGACAGAAGGACACGGCTAAATGGACTCAGTTACACTAATAATCTCCAACGTTTTCTGCTGTGTGTTACAAACTTCGAGGCAACCTTATTACCCTATTGAGGGTATAACAACAACAGCGCAAGCATCAATATTAAATATGCAAAAGTTTAACAAAATTAATTTGCATAAATAGAAAATTCTTACACCTTTAAAAAATAATATAGAGTTGCCGACCGTTCACATAGCAGTTTGACTGGTTTCGTTATGGTTATTTCTTTTGTTATTGCAGTTAAGTTGAACTTCATTTAAACTTTTTGCATTTACAGGGAAATTTATGAACAATAAAGTCGGCAGGTTAATTGAAACACAAGCGAAGAAGTGCGTTAATAAAAATTTAATAGACTGTTGCCAATTAACGGCATGTTTGATAACCAAATTGCGCTATAACAGGCATTGAATTGAGAAGCCTCCGGCCTACCATGGTAAAATACATTTTGCGAAATTCGTTTTTTTTATTTAACATAGTTCCGTTCAAGAATGATACACTGATTATAGCGACCTTCTAACTTTTCGATACCATTTTTGTGGTACGACTTGTCTTTTGATTTAAAATAGGCCTCAGTTTCGAGGATTACATCTCAATTCGACGAAAATTTCTTTCCAGCGAGCATTCTTTGGAGATCTGAAAACAGGAAATAGCCGCTGGGGCCAAGTTCTGGAGAACACGGAGGCTGCGAAATCTATTCGAAGCCCATTTCATGTATTTTTGCCATCCTTTTTTACTGACTTCTGACGCGGTGCATTGTGTTAGCGAAATGGCACTTTCTTTCTCTTCAAATCCTGCCTTTGTTTGGTGATATCGTACTTCAAATGGTCCAATAACGCTATGTAATAGTCGCTGCGAATGGCCCTTGCTTTTTCAAGGTAATCAAAAAAATTATTACATGCGCATCTCAAAATTCAGATGTCTTAACCTTGCTAGCCGACTGTTTTGGTGCGGGTTCATCTTGTGGTGGCCACTCAGATAATTGTCGATTGAACTTCGGACTATAAAAATGGAGCTATGTATGTTTAATCCATTGTTACATATCGACACAAAAACTCCATTATTCCGCTTGAACATCTCCAAATACTAATTCGAATCATCAACTCGTCGTTATTTTTGGTCAACTCTCGCTGCACCCACTTTGCACCGAGCTTTCTCATAATCAAATGTTCGTTCAACTGATATCTTTAGAGTACCTGCTTCTTCGAACAACTTCACGTTACGGTCTACGATGCTCATTTCACTACGTCTAAGCTTGGCATACCAATCCTTGATGGATGATTTCCTGGGACAGTGTCCGAAAACTCGTCATCAAGCCAAGTTTTTGCTTCAACTGTATTTTTCCCTTTACAAAGCAATATTTTTTCAACACATTTACATCCATTCTTTTCACAATAACAAAAGTTGCTTCACCCAAAAAGATATACATAATTCATAAACTGATCATCCGACAGTTGTCAAAGTTTTTGCCTTTTGAAGTTTAGGGATAACTAAAAATCATATGGATTTAATTCATGTAGTGCTATGGGCCGGAGACTTTTCAATTGATCTGTTATGTAATCGATAGACGAACAAGAATAAAAAAAATTATCTTCTCACAAGATGTGGCATAGAATATGGCAGTTTTGTTCACCTAACGTTAAAACTTATTAAGTTGGATATAAGCTTATATAAATGAATCGAAATAATCTGATCTGAAAGAAAATTTTACAACCTTTAAGTCTAGTAAAATTTTTGATATCTGATATACTTTTGGTATATCATAAACTATAACAACTATATCAGTATAAATTCAGGATTTTGGTATCTATCTAAACTTCTAAAGATACAATAAACTTCTAAGAAAAATATTGACTATTTTCCCTTAGCCCCATATACAGCATCTTTTGGCAATTTGTAACATGCACTGTGTGCATAGGAAACAGAGACAGGATTGGTAAACGATCAAAAGTGGTAAGAAGATTGTTATTTGCAGAAAGCTACAGGATGAAGTATACTCTAAACAGCAGTTAACAGCCCTGAGTTTACACATTTGAGAAACAATATTAAGAATGATGAGAATGATGTTCATTAAAAATTTAAAATCAGGTATGGTTAATAGATAACCATGGATTTCCTTCTCAACACGGTATACAAAATATTTCCGAGTATTGTGAACATAATATTTAAAGAACGTGCAGAAAAAGTCCTCAAGGAATACCAATGCATCTTTAGACCCGGAAGGTCAACAGTAGACTAATTTTCTTCCTTCAAACAGTTCATAGAGAAATGTTATAAGCACAGTATTGTTTAAATATGTTTTGATTTTAAGCAAGCAATCAAGCAATCTATAGCACTGAAAGAATGACTATCCTCGAAGCATTTCAAAAATGCAAAACAACAGAAAAGCTGATTAGAATTGTAATGATGTCTTGAAGAGTAAAAATTAATCAAAACACATTTAAAACTGTGGAAGCCTTAGTTGGACTTTGAGTATCGAAGAGAGAAAAAAAGCCGCCACTAGGTCATACGCGTCCCTAATTAAACTGTTCAAATCAAAACTACTCAATGGACAATGTAAACTGGCTCTTTACAAAATCATCATTCACTATTATTATGAAACGGCGCAGAATCATAGGTGCTACTCAAAGAAGACAAAATCAAACTACAAACATTTTCTTACCAAAGAAAAATAGTTTAAGCAGTTGAAGCTAATGACGAGTGGCGTATAGAACCGTGAGCTAGACCAAATTATAAAAGTTGTAAATGTTATACGATTTATCAAAGCGCAACGATTAAGATGGCTCGACCATGTAACGAAAATGTATAAGAAGAAAACTGTAGAGGTCAGAGCATTCACCACTAAAACAAGTGAAAGACTCCGATCAAGATGGAATGAATTGAGGAATACATAAAAAAGCTTGGTCTTCTACTTCACACTTTTATAGAAGATTGTACCTTCTCTATTTATTTCTACAGCTCGTATTATAGTCTCCATGTCTGAAACCTCGGAGAGGTCCTTAACATTTCAGTACACTATAATAAGGAATTGTGGAAAGAATAATAGACAAAAAATGGCGACTGGCACCTCAGTTGTTCACGATTGGTATCCGAAAGCCACTCATAACAAATATTTTGGAATATGGTGGCCTATCGGCTCCATATATACTCCCAATCGTATGCTTATACAATATTGGTGTAAATTACAAATAGATAGGTACTCATTGAGCATTTTTCAACAAAAAGCGAATTGCTGCTTAACAAATATAATAATTATTAAACCACTACACAACAAAAGGTAAAAACATTTAAGAAAGCAAAGCTCCATCAATCCGAAACAAAGTATTTAACACTAAGCTCAATTTGATTGGTATTCGAATAGTTCATTAACCTTTAATTTTCTACAATAAAAAGCACTTTGATGTTTACCAAATACCAACACTTGCACCAGCTGCGACGCAGGATTAAAAGTGCAGCAAAAAACTGGGTTTTTACTGCTGAAGAATTCTGTCGCAAATTTGTAATGTAATCAACTCCATTTAATGCATAATGAGCAGCTAATTAAATTTACAAACGTGAATGGCAAAATAACTAAGAAAACGCAACTAATCGGAGAGAGATAGAGAGAGAGGGAGAAGAGAATATCACATTTTTTGTCGGGTAAAATTTTCAATGGGTCTCTGGCGCGTAGCAGCTACACAAAAAAACACGCAGCTGTGTACATGATTTGCATAATTTTAGGCGCCCGGCAATGCCGAGTCATTTCGTATGCGACAAAGACACGAAATTAACACCGCGACAATATTGTAATGAACAAAAGCAGCGTGTTGCCGTTTTAAGAGCGTAAATTATTTACTTAATTTTGGGTTTACAAGTAAAAAAAAAGATGTTAATAAAAGCAAAGAATTGAGAGCACATAATGGGTGTGAAAGAAAAGCGCAAATAATGCAATTGAGGGCAGCGTGTGCATGGCGAATTGTCGCAGAGATTTGCATTATTATTGGAGATTGCGACGCATATTTGTTTATTAAATACAAATATATTTCATTTTCTTTATTTGAATAGGGTGTGTGGTAGTGAATTTTAATTCTGGGAACCTTAGTGCAATTTCTGCTTTTTAATTAGAACTGCAATGATAACCGAGTGTTGAATCCTTAATTTGTGACTTCTTATGTTAAATATAATTGGCGCAATTTCCAGCCAAGGTAGTTTTTCTATAAATATATTATAGTTTATACATACTCAAACTAAATGAAGATCCTATAAATTGATTAAGAAACGTAAAATTCCATAATCTGGTGAACATTAATTTGAGTAAAAAGTTGTCAGACTACAATAAAATATAGAAATAGAAAAATATCTCAACAAAATGTTGTACAGAGAAGCCATAATTTTTCAGCCAAATTCGATGAAACTTGGCGGAGCTTTATATTGACATTCTGAGGTAAGATAGTACAGATACATTGAATTGGAACATTACTACAAAACTCAAACTTTGCATAGATGAACGCACATTGCATTGGACTACAAATTTGATTGCAAAATTTTAATTTAAAAGCGCAATCAGAACCTGCTAGTGTATACGTTTCCAATAACCACGCCCTCTTCCTATGCTAACTATTCGACATGGTTTCAGAATGAGAATCAGTATTTTTCAATAGATTTTTGACGTTTCGGTTAATTTGATACATCAAATATTCGAGCTATTTCAAAAAAAAATTAGGTCAGGCCAATATTCCAAAATTAATATTAACAAAAGCCACATACTAACATGAAAAAAAACTTTAAAATCTCAGACTAACCCAAAAATCCCGGTTTCCCAAACAAAAATACTTCGAAATCGATTCTCCATAAACACAAAAAGACAATAAAAAATGTTAATATTGAACACCAAATTTACTACTATGAGCAAAAAATAGTAAGTCCTTATTCCTAATTTTAAAATTCAAAATCTATGTCGTCCCTCTTTTTTTACGTTTTTTCCAATGCTCGAAACAGTTGTTAAAGTCAATTTCCGGACTAGCCTCCGAGGCACGTAGCGATTCACTTCTAATGTCTTCAATGGACTCCACACGGTTTCCTCGGAGCAGTCGTTTGAGTTTGCTAAATAGTCCGAAGTCACACAGAGCAAAATCAGGCGAATAAGGTGGTTGAGGTTCGATATTGTTTCAAAATTTGACGAAAAGCTCACGAAGAATCAATGCAGTACGCGACGATGCATTATCGTGGTGCAAAAACAAAGAATTGTCGGTTCATAATTAAGGTCTCCTTTTACAAATAGCTTCGAGCAAACGACGCATACCACTAAAACACCTTGTTGACAGTATGGCCGGTCCGAAGGAATTCGAAATGCACCACACCTCTATAATAGAAGAAAACTGTCAACATAACCTTGCTTTTTAACCTGCTTTGAGGTTGTTTTTTCGGTTTCGGCTCTCCTTTGCCAGTAATAAGCATAGATTCAATACTCATAGCCTCATAGAAAACATTTAGTGATTTTGGAACCAGTCGTGCTTTCACTTGATTTTTCATATAATTTTCACTGATCCTTCCAATATTCCAACGATGCCTGCAAGATCTCTGCCTGTTTATCGTCGATTCTCAAGCACCAATATTTTTATTTTATTGCCATGTTGACCATCAGCTAATGTTGATGACCGCCCTGGACGTGGTTCGTCGCCAACGCTTACTTGTACCAAAAAAAAAAACACTTGCTCGCGAAAAAAAATTATCATCGAAGATCTTTTCCAACAATTTCTGAACGTTTCGCCGCCAGAAATTCCGCACACAAAATTTAATGGAACTTTTTTTTTAATAAATTACTTATGGTAAAAATCGTTGAATGCATTTTATGTACTTCAGGAAGACAAGCGTATATTAAGCACCAATAATTATTTTGATGTGACATTTGGCACAGAGAAACAAAAATTCGACAAATGGGTTTTCGCGCGAAATTTAATTAAAAAGTCTTACTATTTTTTGCCCACAGTAGTATGTTACCAAGTCTCTCGGTTAGAAGTGAGAGTTAAGAGATACAAATGTGCTGGTAGGGAACTTTTGTTGTGAACAAGTCTTATTATTTTCCTGTTTAGTTGGTAGGACATCTCTCAAATATATTCAATAACCTTACAGTCATTGAGCCAAGAACATCATCTTTTTGGTTGTGTTGAAAATGTCAAATTTTGTACCGAAAACTGATGATTTACTGAAAGCTTTAATTCTTTGTTTCCATTTGAAGAAGAGTGCTGCAGTGTCGCATCGAATGCTCGTCGAAGCATTTGGTATTCTATCAGAAGAAACATGCTAAAGATGGTTTCAAGAGTTCAGATATAATGATTTTGATGTAAGAAATGAAGAACGTGGAAGACCACCAAAAATTTTGAAGACGCCGTACTGCAAGCAACGTTGGATGATGATGATACTTTGAGTCAAAAGCAAATGACAGCCAACAGACAATTTCAGACCGTTGAAAGCTATGGGAAAGATATAAAAGTGTGTAGAATGGGTGCCATATAAATTGAATGAAAGACAAATGGAAATCCGTTTTGGATCAAAGTACACGAAAATAGTTTTAAGAATCCCAAACAGAGAAAATCATGGCCTCATCCGGGACAACCATCAACATCGACTGCAAAAACAGATCGATTCAGTAAGAAGGCAATGCTCTATATTTGGTGGGATTATAAGGGTGTGGTATATCATAGGCTTCTAAAACCTGGTCAAACTGTTAATACTAATCGCTACAGAGAACAAGTGATCAATTTGAACTATGCAGTGAGCAAAAAATATGATAGAAGACATGGGAAAGTAATTTTGTTCCACGAAAATGCACCTGAAGACAAAGCAAAATCAGTTCAGGATACAAACAAAGTACTTGGCTGGGGGATACCCACCCGCCGTATTCACCAGACTTGGCCCCTTCCGATTACCATTTGTTTTCACCGATTGTAAACGCATTAGCTGAGCAGCACTTCGATTCCTACGCGGTAGTCGAAAATTGGGTGTGTGATAGGTTTGTCATGCTTTGGCATGGTATCCGCAAATAGCGAGAAAAAAAAATGGTTAAAATGTGTTAAAAGCAATGGTCAATAATTTGAATATTTTTTTACTTTCCCCTTTAAAATTAAATCTCCCATAAACGGACACTTTAGGGACCAGTCGGATAATAAAAGTATCCCTTACTGATTGTCCTTAATAAACATCAAAGCATGCTTAATAGCGTCCGTTTAATAGAGCTTTCACTGTATATACTTTATTCGACGTATCCTTCTAAGTGCTAGAAACTTAATTAACATACCCTATTCCCGATATAATATAATTTAAAACCGATCCTATATAAAAATTAAAAAAAATGTACTTTATGCATCGAACCTTCAGTTTTGATTGATTTCCCGATACAACCTTAGTCGGCCCTACGCAACCGGAACGGACCCGGATTTTTATCCGGACAAGAACGATTCCGCAACATTATTTAAAAGTTTTCAGTCGCTACAACGACTGACTAGCATCTAAGAGAAATTTTCAATCAAGCAATGAAGAGTTTTATTCAACTGAACCTGAGATGGTTTGCCCATGAATTTTAGTTCTTGAATATTTTTGTTCCGATCAGCATTAAATTTTTGTAAGTTTCAAATGTGGATGGTGCGATAAGCCACAATTCATTCAAAGGTCTCTTTCAATTTCCCTAAACACGTTATAGGAGGATAGGATACATGTAAGCACCGTTGCGGGTCTACGTAACCCGGATTTTTAACCGAACAAGGACTGTCAAAGCAGCATTCCTCCAAACTACTTTAGAAATGTCTTCTGCCCCTACAACAAAAACAACATTCATATAAATCAAAATTTAAGCGCAGGAAACTAACGGGAATGAGTCGAATAATGAGTCAAAGTGCAGTCATATTTTTGCTCTAACGATAGTAGTGTTTCTTTTATATTAGGTTGTCAAAAAAGTCTTGTGGTATGTTCGCTAGTTGGCGCTGAAAGCGCGTAGTTCCTTTTTGGAAAGCTCATTTCACGCGCTAACACGTGTTTGATTCTTTTAAGACGTTCGTGAGTTATAGTGTCGCAAACATGGAGCAAAATAAAGAGAAAATACGGCATATTTTACAGTACTACTACGATAAAGGCAAAAATGCATCTCAAGCCTAATAAAAGCCAATAAGCCAATAAAATTTGTGCAGTTTATGGACCGGATACAGTTTCCATTTCCACCGCACAACGATGGTTTCAACGTTTTCGTTCTGGTGTAGAGGTGGTCGAAGATGCGCCACCCACCGGAAGGCCTGTCGTCGAAAATTGCGATAAAATCGCTGAATTGGTCGAAATAGACCGGCATAGTAGCAGCCGTAGCATCGGTCAAGAGCTGGGCATGAGTCATCAAAAATGCATTCAATAAAAAAAAAAATCAATAGAAATACCGCAAGACTTTTTTGACAACCCATTATAAATTGAAGAAATTACAAATATTAATATAAATATAAAAATGAGAAAATTAAATGTCTGAGTAATATTAAATTTAAATCAAATTTAATAACAAAAATAAATATAAAAAAACCAAATTCAACCCAAAACCAGACCTTTGCTGTTGACGAAATGGAGAGTGGGAGAAAATATTCAATAAAAGCATACAATGATTGCCTACGGAAGAGGGAGAAAAAATACAACAAAAGAAAACATGAAAAGTACATAAACAAAATCATTATTAACCCCTTGCCAGGGCACCTTTCCGTTCGATAATTCGTAAAGTTAACAACTTTAAAATGTGAAAAAAATAACAAAAGTAAGGGGTTAAAAGTCGCAAAAGTATGCGCGACTTTGAAAAACAAGCTTTCTCTGTGTTTTGCTTATCGATTGTTTTGATTTTCTTTTCTTTTCATTTCGCTTTTAAGTTTGACGCACCTCTTTATAGGTATGTTGTTTGGCTTATTTTACCGCCAGTTCACCTTCAATTGCTTGATCTATGGTAGGCACTAGCAAAGCCGAGTCTTAAATGTGAATTTCGTATTGTAAACATGCGAAGACATTGATTGCCGCCGGAAATGCTTTGAATACTAAGCGAAGCAGGCAAATCAGCGCATGGTGACCAAATGGCGAAGGTGCGGCGCGGGTGGTTTTGAGTAACACAATTTGAAATAAAAACAAAAAAACTGCGGAAAAAGGGCTCATTGTAAAAATCAATTGTAATCGTTTGTTTTCCTTGCGATTATTGCAGCCGCTGGTGTTTGAGTAAAGCCAAACGAGGCTTTTTGGGGTTGTCGGCATATTTATAGAATTGAATTTAAAAAATTTAAAGCGGTTTGGGAATATTTTATTAAATAAATTTTGTAATGTGATTTTGAATAATAAGAGTGATGTTCGCATATACTCAACATCGCATATACTAAGGTTCTAACGAGCGTATTGTGTGAAGGATTAAAGCCAACAAACTGAATGGACCTTATCAGGGTGGCTTTAGGCCTGGAAAATCAACAACTGACCAGAAATTCACCATGCGCCAAAAATTGGAAAAGACCTGTGAAAAGAGAATTAACACACATCACTTCTTCGTCGATTTTAAAGCCGCTATGGACAGCACGAAAAGAAGCTGCGTTTACGCCGCGATGTCCGCGTTGATTTTCCTCATCATGCCACTTCTTCACTCTATTCGTGAAGAAAATAATTCGAATTACAGATCTGAATGGAAAAGGTACAATCTTCTACAAGATTGTACAACTGTTGGCGGAAGTCGTTACATCGATATCATTAGCCATAACAACCGCGCCGTTAGTTTTGCTTTCTCCAGGTTGAATAAGGAAACAAAGCAAATGGATCTAATAGTGAACGACGGCAAGACGAAATATCTCTTGTCATCAAACAAATAATCGACGCACTCGCGACTTGGCTCACACGTCACTGTTGACGATCACAACTTTGAAGTCGTAGATAATTTCGTCTAGCTTAGAACCAGCATCAACACCAACAACAACGTCAGACTCAAAATCCATAAATCCAACGCAGAATAACTCTTGCCAACAGGTGCTACTTCGGGCTGAGTAGGCAATTGAGAAGTAATGTCCTCTCTCGAACAAAGACCAAATTCTATAAGTCACTCATTATCACCGTCCTGCTATATAGTGCAGAGGCATGGACGGTGACAACATCGGATGTGTCGGTGTTACGAGTTTTCAAGAAAAAGGTTCTGAGGAATATTTATGGTTCTTTTCGCATTGGCAGCCAATGTCTGTATGAAATATATGACGACATTGACATAGTTAAGCGAATTAAGAGACAATGCCTAAGCTCGTTAGGTCGTGTCGCCCAAATGAATGAAAACACTCCAACTCTGAGAGTATTCGACGCAGTACCCATTGGAAAGACCAGGTGGAGAAGGACCTGGCTACACGAAGAACGACTGGAGCGCTGTTGTAAACTCGATAAGCGTAAGCGATATCTACGCCAATGAAGAAGACATAATATAGGAAATCTGAAAAATGCTGAAAATAACAGCAAAATATTTCACAAAGTTTATCAACCACTGGAATTTTATATAACACGATGGAAATCGAGAAGTTGGTAGAAAATGTGAGACAAATAAATCAAAGCGTAAGCAGGAGGCCAATTCAGCTGAAGTTCATCGGAGAGAGGAAGCTAAAACAATTAATTAGAGCTCTCAGCAAGAGGTCCAAAGACATACATATGTATGTGCATTAGGGCGGGTCGATTTTTTCCTATAAAATCATGTATAACGAAAATATTTACGGATCATTCGGAACAACTTTGCTTTAGAGACTACGGGTCTAAAACCGGTTTCGATCCTTCGAATTTTAAGGCGAAGTTTAAAAATCTGAATAGTCGGTTGTATGGAAATTATATTATAGTAGAACATCAAAACACACCTATGTATGTATTAAATTGTATTCGGATATCTCAAAAACTGACGAAAAACTTTTTATGATCCCTAAAAAACATCGCCTTAAAAATTGCTGGCTGGAAACCAGTTTACGACCGAGACTATGGGTCTTAAACTAGGCAAAGTTGTTCAAAATGATCCTTAGAACATTTCCGGCATACGCAATTTTCCGGTTTTTGGCTCCCTGTAAATCAATCCATTCTAATGTACACGTCTACATAGAGATCTCGTAAACATATTCAACAAGAACTCAAAAACTCAAGTTTATAACTAAGTTGCTAAGCGGATTGATCAGAGACTAAAAAAGGTTAACGTTAGGGAAAGATCTTATATTTTTATTTGTTGGTGGTAAATGTCTAAGAGAAGATATGAGTTGAGAAGTACATATCTACAAGGCTGTTGTTTTCACGAATTATTCTCGAACAGTCAGTTCGTGGGGAAAAATTATTTAGTTGTTAAAAAAATCAACCCAATTCTGATTTTTAATGAATCTTCAGAGTCTAATTGGATTTATGCATTACTTTGTGTAATTGGATTTTTATACTCTCGCAACAATGTTGCTAAGGAGAATATTATAGTTTTGTTCACATAACGGTTGTTTGTAAGTCCTAAAACTAAAAGAGTCAGATATAGGGTTATGTATACCAAAGTGATCAGGATGACGAGTAGAGTCGAAATCCGGATGTCTGTCTGTCCGTCCGTCCGTCTGTCCGTCCGTCTGTCCGTCCGTCCGTGCAAGCTGTAACTTGAGTAAAAATTTAGATATCATGATGAAACTTGGTACACGTATTCCTTGGCTCCATAAGAAGGTTAAGTTCGAAGACGGGCAAAATCGGCCAACTGCCACGCCCACAAAATGGCGGAAACCGAAATCCTATAAAGCGTCATAACTAAGCCATAAATAAAGATATCAAAATGAAATTTAGCACAAGGGATCGCATTAGGGAGGGGCATATTTGGACGTAATTTTTTTGGAAAAGTGGGCGTGGCCCCGCCCCCTACTAAGTTTTTTGTACGTATCTCGGAAACTACTATAGCTATGCCAACCAAACTCTACAGAGTCGTTTTCTTTAGGCATTTCCATATACAGTTCAAAAATGGAAGAAATCGGATATTAACCACGCCCACCTCCCATACAAAGGCTATGTTGAAAATCACTAAAAGTGCGTTAACGGACTAACAAAAAACGTCAGAAACACTAAATTTTACGGAAGAAATTGCAGAAGGAAGCTGCACCCAGGCTTTTTTGAAAAATTGAAAATGGGCGTGGCCTCGCCCACTTATGGACCAAAAACCATATCTCAGGAACTACTAGACCGATTTCAATGAAATTCGGTGTATAATATTTTCTTAACACCCTGATGGCATGTACGAAATATAGGTGAAATCGGTTCACAACCACGCCTTCTTCCAACATAACGCTATTTTGAATTCCATCTGATGCCTTCTCTGTATAATATATAGTACATTAGGAACCAATAATGATAGCGGAAAAAAACTTTACAAAAATACGGTATTTGAAAAATATGTAAATGACGTATAATGAAATCTCGATTATCACTTTATCATGCGAGAGTATAAAATGTTCGGTGACACCCGAACTTAGCCCTTCCTTACTTGTTTAATTATTAGCTTTATTATTGCTGAATTTTGAAGTCAATAACTACTCTTGCTACCTCTCTTTCTTGCTTCTTCTATTTGAATGTTGATTGTAGTGCTTGATTCTGTTTCTTAACACCTTTCTTATGATGACTTATAGTTGGCACGCACTTCTTGTTATATTATATTTTCGAATATAAGCGAACCAATGTTCGAAACAGCTGTGCCCCTATTGATTCATGAGAAATTTCAGAATTTTATTAATTTTGGAAACAGAATTAGTTTTAAATAAAACAAAAAAAAATCTATCAAAAATTAAGCTAACAATATTAGAATATACGAGCCTTACAATACCCAGAAAGTCACAGCTACCGACACTCCAACACTGGAACAACCGGAAACTAACACTAAATAACTCATAAGACCTTTCCGTATGACAGGGATGAACGATCACACGCACGCAAGAATTTCGGTTAGAATTGTCAATTGGACCTTAAGAACAACATAGAAACTTAAACAGAAACTCTGGTGGTAGCGGTGTTGGGTAATTAACCGGGAATTTAACCGATAAGTAGTTTGCAAAGTAATTTGTTATTGGTTTCAATTCTTATTTTCACAACTATCCGATTCCACAACGACCCTGAATCACGTAATTTTAGGAAAAGTACGAATGGTGTGTATGCTATAGAGAATACGTTAAAAAAAAATTAGTCTCAGGATTCTGATCCAGCAGGTTTAGAGCTTTCTGAAAGAGTTCTTGGTAGCAATTATGAATGACGGCTTAAATATTACCGTAGCTGAATTATTACAAATTCCTTGGTTAAAAAGATTCCAGATTCATTCTCGGCTTCAGTAAAATGTTGAAGGCCAGAAGAAAGTTACTCAAGAAAGAGGTGACAAGCAAAACAAAGAAAATATCGAGTAATATCGTGCGATCATGGTTTATCTTAAGTCTACATACAATAATAGGAGACAGAATTGAAGCTAATACTGTACTTCAGCCATGAACAGAAATTATTGGTTATTATCGAAACTGAGGCTTTCAAAGTTTATTTATATATTAGATTGTCTTGATGTTTCTCTAATGGGGAATATCTAGATTCTGCTTGAGAGAAATCGCAAAAAATTGTCATCAAAGCCAAGCAGCAATCAAGGTATCGCATATCGGCAAGAAGTGTCTTGGGAGGCAGGGCCAGAACGAAGCAACTTCACTTCTATTATGCCCCAGACCACAAAAGCATTGAGAGTAATGAAATAGTGGACAGGACTGCTAAGAATGGTAGTAGGCTAACATCCGAAAACGTGATCCACTTAAGGAAACCCATGCAGTGTCTATACGACGACCTCGACAGAAGCATGGTAAGAAAATCAAAACCCGATGGAACATTATGGGAATTCTGACTGATCACTGTCAGGTGGCGACACACGTCCGAAGGATGGGGCAGACAGAATCAGAAGGTTTCAGGAAATGTCTACAGCGGGGCACAGGGGAAACAATGGAGCATCTCTTGTGCACTTGTCCTGCATTGGTAAAACTACGCTGTAAGCATCTGGCGTCCACACAGTTTAATACAATGGAGGAGGTATCGACAGTGAGGCCGCAGAGTCTGCTAAAATTCGCGTGAAACGAAGGCATCCTAAAGACTACTCCTCTTGGACCTAGCAACTGAACTCAATCTGGTATCGCAAAGGACAAAAACTGGCCTATGCGTGACTTATTGGTCTACCAGATAAATCTAACCTATTTCGATGGCGTTGGACCATGGAAAAAATGGTGTTAGGTGGATTGATTTGATAGGGCCTTCAAACAGATAATGTCCCACTACAACCTACTATGGTACCGGAGTTTATCTGGCAAAACGCCGTACTTTCGGCGGCCGGAGTTGTTGCGGCATTTTGAAGTGGTCGTCCGGCGGAAGCCAATGCTGATATAAGGAATAATTTAAAAGAAATGTCAGCACTGACGACCGAAATTAACCCCTATACCCGAAGGAATCTTTACAAGTTATTATATATTTGTCATTGCTTCTGAACAATCCCGACTTCTTCTCAATACTGTCGGACCCATGTACTTATTAGAAACAGATTTGAATACCCGAAGTCAACTTATCATTTTTAAAATTAGCAAATAACTTAAGAATTGTGTAATTTAAGAGACAGTTTAAAAATCTTTTAAATAGGCAAAATAAGTAGAAGAATGTTATGCACCAAGAGCAAAGTGCCCCATATCCTGCCATTAGTTTTGTGAATGCCAAACTGCAAATTTTCAACGTCGTTATCGTTCAGCCAAACCGACCAACCGTTCATTTAGGCGATGCGGGTGCCTGGCAATTGCATGTTCATTGCTCATCATTTATTTACAATGCCAAGCAGACGAACTGGAGTAAAATTAAAGCGAAGAAAGTATAAAAAAACACGAAGAAAAGATTACAAGTATAAACTTGAGAACAACGCACGCTTCACGGAAGAACTAAACCACCAAGGCTGATCGAGTATATACTATCCAAATTCTAAATGCAATACAATTGCAATTTATGAAGGTACGGAAATAAAGACGTGCTATGCAGCTGTATATTAAGTATCCATATTGTACTCGACCATTTGATAGCTTGTAATGGGCCATCATGCGATGGGCGCTACCACCAATGAACGATATAAATGCAATATAGACACTTCCTGCAGTTAAAGCGCATCAGCAGCCTTCGCGGTTGAGCAGCAATCGAAGAATACTCTTAATAGAAGTTGCTTGCATGCGCCTTAACTACCAATTGGAGGAATGCAATGTGAAGAGCACAGCTTAAAGAGCAATTTAAAAACAGATAAATATGTAATAAATGCGGCAGTAAATTGTAATAATGCAGCTGCATTTGTAGACACCTATCAGTTACACGAAAATGTAAAAATTTGGTAGAATTTGTCTTAACTTAAAATTATTTTACACTTATGACTAGTGATGCCACAGTGTACGATTAACCAATCATACGGCATTTAGCGTTATTTTTTTTTTATAAACATACATTTATTTCTGTATTAAAACAATTTAGTAATGTAGACTATGTTAATAACTACTTTAATTTCTAACTAACTACTATGCTAAACTACTTAGCTTACCTTGACTCTGCTATGAGTGTAATTCTATTTAGCTTAGTCACAATTTCATGCATTATATGTTAAAGTATTTTGTATTCGCGTATTCTTAACCGCACTAATTACTATTTTACGAGTATACGTATTTCGCGTTTTCACTTTTGTTCACAACTCAAAGTTATCTTCGTAATTGTCTTTGAACAGCAATAGCTGCTCGAGCGCGTCGACATAATCATCCTCCTCCAAGCCAGCTGCTTTATATCGGTGCAGTTTGGCTATTTTCACACGTTTAGCCTCGCGATGCAGCGTTTCTAGCGTATCACCCAACTCGCTAGATGACTGTGCAGCGGCTAGCGTCGGCACAGATACAACTTTCTCTTCTGGTTGCCTCTTTGTGGTTGGTGAGAGAAAACCCAATTTTGTCATTTCTTCGGCAAACATTTCACTTGGAAACGGTATACGCGTTGGCATAGCCATTGACACCGATGCCACATGTGACATACTCGCATGATTGGCACATTGCAAGTACAGTTGGAACATTTCAGAGACGCTATCACATTTATAGGCAGCCATGCGCATTTGTTCTTTAGCCTTTTCCAGAGGCTGTTTTAGGCGATCGCGTGTTATACCGCGTACACACAAAGTTTGTATTACATAATCGGTGCCAATGCTGCAGTTGGGTGTGAGTGATGTGAAAATTGGACCTTCAAATTGATCCAAACAATCAATAAGATCTTGGTTGTGTTGCATAGGAAATGGCAATGCAAAAGCGGCGCCCGCCAATTTGCGGCCGTAATTACTTAAATCACCGCAGAAACCAGCCAGCGAGTAAGCACTAGGTGCATTGCGCAGCCGATAACGCAATGAAATTGTATCCAAGTATGCTGCGAGTACAGCAGACGTCTGATACAAATTATGTGGCTGGTAAGTAAGTGAGCGCAGTTGACGCGCTGCACCTAATTGCCGCCACACACGATCGCTTGTGCTGAGGGGTACAAATAGCGAAGCTTGTTCACTTAACTTGTGGAACGCCAATGCGCTATTAACAACACGTATAGAGTCCGACATGGGTTCATCTGGTAATCAGAAATGTAGAAAGCAAAATAGAATAGTTAAAAATGTAAATTATATATTTTTTAATGCAAATACCTGCATTTTCAAATAGCGTGTTACGTGGTGAATACACTGGTAAAGCAAAATTTGCTTTTCCATATTCGTCATTGAGGTATTCCATGCATGCAGTGGCTAAGCCTGAGTAGCCATTAAAGCAGTCAAATAATGTTTGAAAACCTTGCAGAAAGTCGCACTCTTCGACATATTGTCGTATTTTATCACAGAATTCATCTTCGAATTGCTCAGTTTGCCAAAGTTGTACACCACATGTGTATGTATCGAAAGTTTGCTTCTCAGTACTATGTTTATAATCGTTAACTATATTTACAGTTCGTGGATGATAGCGTGCATAAAGGTAATCCGTCCATGTATCAACATTATCAGCCAAATTATAGTTTTTCTCTTGTATATCGATTACGGGGTCTTCGAGATCTTTTTGGAAATCATGTTTAGTAGCATGTGGTTGCTCTACCACCTCCACATCTGTGGATAGGTTTTGAAACTCCTCTTTAATTTTTTTTACATCCTCAGTCGATTCTATGCTTTCATTTGTACGTTTTATACTATTTCCGTAGAGCTCACCTTCACGCGGAAGATGCTTTAGAGACCCATCTAAATCAACTAGCAATAGACGAGGTGTATATGTTACCTGCCTCTGTAAATTGCCAGAATTATTTGTCATAAAAAATATTTTTATTTCACCTTAACTTACATTTAAATTGACACCTTCTCTGTACAATACGTCATGAGAAATTTCTGAAGGCGCGTCTTCAGGATTGTAACTAAAGCTGGATTCCTGTAGGAAATATAGAAACCGTTATTTTTACGACTAAAACTGTTAATTGCGCCGGTAGTCGCACCTGTATATTCCACCAATGCGCTCCAATATAGTTTGCATAATTGCCGAATTGTAATGTGACAATCTCACGAGTAGAAGACATGTTATATTACGATTTAACTAATTTTTAACTACTATTAACAAATTTACCGATCAAAAACTTCACATATGTCCAATTAACAAAAAATGCGACTCATTGAAACGCGGGATTTTATTTTTGTATTAGTCAGCTGACAACTGAAGTGCTGCCAAACTTACAAAACGCCTCGGAGAAAAAATGGGCTCACCGGGTACATTCAGGTGATAAATATTTGCATTGTAATATATCAACATATATGTAGCACGTATTATGTAACGACGAAAACAATTTATAAGGAAAGTACGAAAACGTAACGTTAGGAATTACTATTAATTATTGTGTATTTTGTAAAATAAGGCAAAAATTAATAATTTTTATAGAATTTCCAAGATAATTTATATTTATTTTGTATTCGTTCCGGTTTCATGATATATTGTGGTATTAAGTCACCCACTTTACGCTCTCAATTTTCCGTAAAACAGTGACACAGCCTTAAACAGTAAAATATATAACAAAAATACATTTATTGAGCAGTTTAAATATTTTATTTAGCTTATATATAACTGTGATTTAGGTTGTTCCACTGTATATCCTTTATTTACCTTTTAAGGAACTGTCATACCATTTAAATATTCAAAAGAGCTGCGAAGAGAAATATATTTTAAAACATAATTAAAAATATATTTTAAAAGATAATTTTAAACTAACCACGTACAGTAACCGTTTGTAGACCAGACCTCCTTTAGCTTTTGATCATAATAATTTAAATTTTGCATATACATAAGTATCCAATACAATAATGTAAATATATCGACATTTTCCCCACTTTTTTGTTCTTTTGCTATATTTATTGTTAAATTAAATATTTACTCTCCGCTGATTATTCGAGCAAATTTGTATAGCTTCTTTGCAAGTTATTTTTTCTCATCATTCAACTTCATAGATAGATAGATATTCCATATTAGGGATATAAATTGTGCATATAACACTTGATAATTCAGTGGGACCACGGAAAAATTAATCACTTGCGCAGCTGGCCAAAGCATGTAATTTCGTGACAAAATCGTAAAGTAATCATTCCTGAAACGGTCCTGGATTTTTGGTATGCTTTCACCGTTGATAAGACCAAAGATGCCTATTAAGCTAGCTATGAATGACGGAGCAAAACATGTTTGATCCAATGCCATTTTCTTTAACGCTCGTTTGAGTGGTGGGGACCCCTTTGGCACTATTTTATCTAATGTTCCATACCATCCTTTTAGTACGGGACCAACGTAGACAACACCCACAGCACCGAATTTCAACATTCGATTTACGTCCAGGTTTTTCAACTCTCGTTTTTCCACAAATGTTTGGCAAATCGCATCACCGGCGGCCATAATTACTCCTACACGGAGGCCTTCGGAAATCAGTGCGCGTATAGAAGTCGGCATAACGAAAAAAATTAT
The DNA here is from genome assembly GCF_016617805.1 of Bactrocera tryoni. NCBI lineage: Eukaryota > Metazoa > Arthropoda > Insecta > Diptera > Tephritidae > Bactrocera > Bactrocera tryoni. Next base: position 33,225,768 of record NC_052502.1, read on the forward strand.
ATGCTAATAATTCTGAAATTTATAAAATTTGTGATTTGTATGAAGAAAATAAAACTTAAAATTTCGGCCGGCAAAATATTCTATTGGCATTAAAAAAGTAAACAAACACATGTGGCTTTGTTTATAAATGGAAGGGTTGATTGGAAACACTATTTGTGTGGTAGCACAGCTAAAATAATGATCGACTTACACAGAGTGATGCTCCGAGTGACAAGACAACCATTTGTTACTGACGCCACTCGTACTCTCCATTCGTACATTTAATAAAGTATTTCAGATTAATAGAATTGGTTATTTGAACATTTTTACTCTAAATTTTGTCGGATAAATTGCGTTTTGAAAGTATTTTATTTGTCAAAAGTAATTCCAAACATAATAATCAACTGTCAAACTTGTCAGCACTCATAATTAAAAAGTTTGGCAGCACTGTAAATTTTGTTCATATGTTTTAGACAAAAACGTGTGTTTAACTGCAATTTCTTGCAATTCAGATATAATTAGTTATTGTTAAATATTAATAAATTATTTTGTGTTCTTTTAAACTAGTGAAAATATATTAGCCACACAATGGCAAGTGGAAAAAATGTTCTCCAGTTTCATGAAATGGAATTGGATGAACGTCTACTGAAGGTACGCAATGCGAAATATTTGATATATTAAGAAAAATATAATGTTTATCCTTTTTGTAGGCTATTTCGAAGATGGGTTGGCTCCAGCCAACGCTTATTCAAGAGGCAGCGATACCTTTATTGTTGGAAGGTAAGGACGTCGTAGTGCGTGCCCGTACTGGTTCTGGAAAAACCGCCGCATTTGCATTACCGCTTTTACAAAAGCTTCTAAATTCAAAATTAAATGCATCAGAACAATGTACCAGCGCACTGGTACTGTCCCCCAGTAAAGAATTATGTCAGCAAACACGCACTGCAATGGAACAAATGGCCGATAAATGTGGGAAAGTGGTTCGCATTGTAGATCTTTCTTCTAGTGATGTTGTCGCTCAACGACATGTGCTCTCAGAGCGTCCAGATGTGATCATATCAACACCTTCTAAAGTACTGGCACATGTGCAAGCGGGCGCTTTGGATTTGAAAAAAATTGAAATGTTGGTAGTGGATGAGGCAGATTTGGTATTTTCTTTCGGCTTTGAGAAGGATTTTAAAAAGCTTGTAGAACATCTGCCTCCAATTTATCAAGTAAGTAAAGAAACCGCTGTATATAAATATGCTTGCTTAAAGAATAATATATTTTAGGCAGTGCTTGTATCCGCTACTTTATCAGATGATGTGATGAATATGAAAAATATTGTGCTACACAATCCAGTTGTATTGAAATTGGAAGAACCTGAGCTAGTGCCAGAAAGTCAACTTACACATCAGCGCATATCAGCGGAAGAAAACGACAAACCTGCAATATTGTATGCTTTGCTGAAACTGCGTTTGATACGTGGCAAAAATGTAATTTTTGTAAACTCTGTGGACCGTTGCTATAAGTAAGTTTTTTAAGATTTTTTTTTTTTACTTATGCATGATGAAGTTTTAGTTTTACGAATGAATGCGCAACTTCTAACGAGAATTTGGCGTATATATGACTTACTGTCTAATCTTCTCTCTGATATCAGTTTCATGCTTACGTATAATTTGCTTTTTTTGTTTCAATCTAATATAATCTAATTATTTCTGCTGTAGGCTCAAACTATTTTTGGAGCAGTTTAAAATAAAATCATGCGTGCTCAATTCGGAACTGCCAACAAAAATTCGTATACATACCATTAATCAGTTTAACCAGGGTATTTACGATCTGATAATTGCGTCTGACGAGCGTATGTTGGAAAATCCTGGCCGCAATAAAAGCGATCGCGAATCGGGCGCCTCTCGTGGTATAGACTTTCAGTGCGTATCGAATGTAATAAATTTTGATTTTCCCATCGATGTCAACTCTTACATACATCGTGCAGGACGTACGGCGCGTGGCACAAACAAAGGCAGTGTCTTATCACTCGTTAGCTTGAAGGATAAAGAGGCGAGTGACGCTGTTGAGGAGCGTTTGCGTAGCGGCTACATGAGCGAGGATCAAGTTATCAAGTAAGATTAGTTGATATAAATATTTCATGTATGCCAAAATTTGTTTGATTTTTTTTTAACATCTGGATTTTCTTTCCTTTGTAGAAATTACCAATTCAAATTGGAAGAAGTCGAGCCTTTCCGTTATCGCGCACAAGATGCATGGCGCGCAGTCACACGCATTGCCGTGCACGAGGCACGTTTGCGCGAAATCAGAATAGAAATTTTCAATAATGAAAAACTGAAAGGTTTTTTCAATGAAAACACGCGAGATCTGCAAGTACTCCGCCATGATAAGCCACTGAAAACAGTAAAAGTGCAACCACATCTTTCACATGTGCCAGAGTATATCGTGCCCAAGGCACTTAAGCGTGTGGCAACAACAGCAATAACACGCGCTCCCAAGCAGTCACGCGGTTATCACTCCACGGCGAAAGCGGCTTACGAGAGTCAAAAGGATAATCCATTATTATGCAGCGAAATCGATTATGGCCGCAAGCGCGGTGGCGGTAGAAGAAAATGATATTTTATTTTTTTTTATTAAGTTTTAGTTGTAATATAAAATAAATTAAAGGAAAAACTATTTTTTGCATGATCTTTTCGCTTATATACTTGTATATAGTATGTATGTTTTATTCAGAAAATGTTTATACAGATGTTTATCTTAAATATGTAGCAAGTAAATATGAATTTATGTAAGCATTTGTTATCACTTAACGAAAACACTTCTAAATACTTTGTACGTTAATTCTACGTATGTATGTATGTTGCTTTTTTATGAAATTTCATACCGCGAAAATAGGCGGTTATTCAAGAAACAAAATTCGCCTTGTTTTTGCGTAAAACTTCACAAATAAAGTAGACTGACTTCATGTAATAATGCTTTAGTAGCTCCAATTAAGTAACTACACAGGGTACAATAAACTTAAATCGAGTTGTGGACGAGCTAAAAAGATTGTAATGAAAATTCCATCGCTTTTGTGAAACAAAAACTAATTTTTGAGATAATTTAAAGTACACGAGCTGTTTCCAAAGCGTCTAAATATTATTTACACCGAAATGCGTATTACCTTTGTTTTCAGGTTTAGAGGTTGTCGAGCATGACTTAAATGTGGGTAGTAATAAATAATTAAATTCACTTTTTCAATGCAATTACTTTCAAAAGACGTATTACGCACTTAAAGCTTTGTTGCTTTGTACTTTGGCCGCCCATACAATCACTTCCTCAAACGAGTTTTCGGCGCCGAGGCGGCAGCCTCGATGTGCCAACTAACGACACACTCGCACCGGCTTGCAACATGCCACCCGCAGGCAATTGTAAGTGTTGTACCATTAACTGCGGCTGTTTTTGTAAGAGACTCTCTGCCGCCAAACGTTGCTGGTGTTGTTGTTCCTGGTTGTCGTCGTCATCATCTGAGATCAATGAAATGCTTAAATCGCTGGATAATTTTAAAGATATGGGCGGCGGATTTGGCGAGACCATTGGTGGCGTATCCACCAGTTGTCCCTTACGTCGTACTGGCGCTGGTTTCTGCTGTCCATTTGCAAACTCCGATATACCACAGGAGGCCAGGCCTTCACGCAGTTTTGTTAATGATAACTCATAAGTACGATTAGCAATAACCGTATGTACGGTGGTTTCATCGGGTAGCATAGGAAACAACTCGTTGTCATTAGACTTGAGACAAGTGCCGCCTGCTGTTGATGAGCGTGGCACAATCGATACGGTAACTTCTTCATCAACTTGTGCACTGTACGGTGTTAAAAGTGTGGGATAGGACGTATTAGATTTAGTAGGTGAAGGCGGATGTACAATTTGCAAATTGTGTGTGGATGTGGGAGATATAGTTGTTGTTGGCGGCACGGTTTCAGTTGCAATCGTTAATGGGGGCGAAAACACGTTATGGGTAGAAGATTCTGCGAGTGGCTCTACTAAAGATATATCCATATCACTTTCATCACTTAGAATTATGCTCTCATTATTGACAATAACAGGTTGTTTATGACGTTTCGGTTGTTGTGATTTACGTTTACGCTTAACACGTCTTGGCATTGGCGCTACAGAAGCAACCGGTGGTGGCGCAGGCGGGTTTTGTAAATTCTGTACAGGAATAAGCGTTATGTTCGGCACTTTTGATACTTCAATAGCGTGCTTGGGAAAAGCGTAGATTTGCGTAAATAGTTGCTTGGGTGCTGAATGTACGTTCGAAATTGGAACGAGTGGTGGTGGACCATCGGAAATTGTCATTGATGCACATTTTGATATAACAATTGGCTTTTCTTCAGTTGCCTTAACATCCTTATTATTATTTTCGATTGTTTTTTCATCTTCATCTGATAATAAGTCAATTGTTACGTCTGCACGTAAATCACATAAAACATTTTTGCGGCGCTCAGTCTTTTTTCGTTGCAATAGGTGATGCTGCTTAAAGCCCGCCGCCGCCAACAATGCCTTGGCCCAACGGAGACGTTTTTGTCGCAGACGTTTGTTGTCGAATAGTGATGGTGAGATATAAAAAGGACCGGAATGTTTTTGAATTGCATTTTGCTGTTTATTGTTGCTATTAGGCGTAACTGCTTCTGTTTTATTTTGCTTTGATGGTGTTACTGTAAACGAAAAATTTATATGATATACTCATCATTTTAGACTGTCGCAGTCGAGCTTAATTTTGAAAGGTAAACAAACCATTTGTGGCATCCATTTTGACTTTTTAACTTAATTTAGAATAAATAATTAGTATTGTAGGGAATGTTGCTATAATAACTCGCAATAGTTATTATTACTCGAAGGTACAGTCCTTTTGCAACTTGCATAATTTTGCATTTCAACCTAAATCACAAATTTCTCTTTGTCGACAATACATTTTCACGTAAGCTATTATACTTTTGTTTGACAACTAATTAAGTGCTTTATTTATTAATAATATACTATTTAATATTTAGTAATGGTATTGAAAACATAAAATATTGTAAACAATTGCAGTATTTGTGTTTATTTTGTTCTTTTTTTGCTAAGCTAAATGAAACGCATTAGGGTTGCTTCCTGCAAATGTTTGTTGAAATGACAACAACCACTTGATTTCTTGGTGCAACACTGCGTTTATTAGTGTTACCAGACCTTATCAATAATACATATTAAAACATTTTCTTAAAGATATAAAGCCAATATATACAAACTTTTTTGAATTTATGTTTTTACTGAAATATTAAAAGAGATAGTAGGATTTTTAATATTTTTTAATTGTCTTAGATTAATGCAATATATCTCAAGAGTATTGTATCAATTTTAAGTCGAATGGAGCAAAATTGACAAAGTTATAGCTATTTTTGTACCAATATAATGAACCTTTTTCATCAGTATGCAAAATTTTAAAATATTTTCCCCACTCACTTTTTCCAAGTCAGTACCTCTCAAACTTCAAGACCACTGCACTATTTTTTTTAATCCTTCAAAGTGTTCCCAAAAACTGAAAAAAAATTAATTTCAAAAACTTCCCCAGCGTTATTCGGGCAAAGCGATTATATTATATAATTTTGTCTCAGAAGTTCCAAATCCGAGTTATGAGGGGCAAAATAGTTCAAGTATTTTCCGAAACTTTACAGATTAATTGGTGTCATTGCCGTATATTTTAATATTTTTCCAGAAAAAATTTCGATTTTTGTAACTAACACAACGGATTAATCAAGGAAAATCAAAATATTTCTGATTAGCATTTTAAATATAGTTGGCAACGCGTAAATTGCAGACTCGTTAATTCATGTTTTTGGGATTTAAACATTTATTTATTGCGCCTTGCTCCTTGCGCCACTAACAACTAAATTCAACAGCAAAGGTTCTATTTTGATCGGAGATAAAATTAACAAGCCAGCTAATCAAAAAACGAATTTGGTGCCAACTCTTTTATTTGTTTTTCAAATCTGAGTTGCCTACAGTAAAACAGCAATTGTATTAGCGGCTTAAAATTTCGATCGATCTAGTTGGTGTAGATATACATACATATGCATGTTGAAACTCTGCTCTCTCTTCCGTATCCGGTTTAATGTAAAGAAAATGATGAAATCAACGAATAATTTTATTAAAAATTTTACTTGTACGGAAAATGTATACTAATTTTATTAAAAAGTCAAGTCGGAAATTTATACTATAAATGAAAAAAAGTAAACATATTTTTATTTAAATACTATAAAAAAAAAAATACTTCACATACGTTTCTTTGTTATTTACAATAAAAGTTAGTGAGCGGTAGCTAACAATTCTTTTATTACTTGCCATGGTGTGAACAGACATTAATGCACGCGCCGTTATTCTTCCTTTTCGTGTTTTGTTCGTTAATTTGACAGGCAGCAAGAAACTTTCGCGCAATGTGCAAATTTCAATCAGTAGTTTAATTCTTCAAGTAATTATCGAAAATAAAGTGTAAATGTGTTGATTTGATCGGAAAGTAATGTCAAATAGTGATTTGTAGTGTCGTAAAATGGAAATTTAGTGAAGTGTGTTTAAATTAATGAATAGCGACTGCGCTGTACATGCAGTAGCTTATGGAGATTCTGGCATTGATCCAAGTTTGTTAAATATAAAAATGCATGAAAATAAAGTGTGAAAGTGAAAATTAGTGTATTTATTATAAATATCCTGGGTGTTATAATTGCCTTTTTAATATAATTAGTGGCTATAATCAAATTAAGCCAGTTGTGTGTTTTTTAAAAGTGCGATAATAATGGGAGCTGTTTCTGGTTATTGTTGTTGTAAATGTTTGTGGTGCTGCCGTGGTATCCGGTTAGGTATTGACTATTTCCGCTCTGTCCAATTATGTCAAGGTAAGTTTATATTTAACTATTTTTATTATATCTAAGTCTGCCAATATATTTTTTTATAAATTTAGTGAAATAAATATACATATGTACATATTTTAGTGATTAAGCAAGCAACAGCATTGTTAATCATTCTAAAAAAAATCATAAAACGACTAAAGTCGACTTTTCATAAATTTGTAATCGACTGCTTAGTCAAGTTTCCGACTATCCTTAGTTAGTGTGCCATCACCACAACCAAATAAAATACTATTTAAATTTAAATTTATTTCCTAAATTTCATTAGACATTGTCAATACTCGTGTATTTCCAGCTTAAACGAAATTATATAGAGAAAACCTTCATCCTCTATTCACAGGGAAACTTCTTAATGGCGCTATATGATTATTGATGAAAAGTAGTTATTCGGGTTTCAGGTTAATTAGCCACAATTTGTGCGATATATGTATGCTCAACTTACTTTCAAAATTTACAGAAAATAGCGGTATTTCTTAATCTTTAATTTGAAAATCCAGTTGTCACTGTTTTAACTTCTAATTGCGTACTACTTATGTGTCCGTTCATATATAATATTGCACACTTCCATATTGCTAAGGAGCAATTATTCAGTCAATAGTTTGGCTACGGTTTTTAACGAAAATTAAATTTGTAATTACGAATACCATATACATACATATGTATGTATTTCTCAATATATTTGGCATGAAAATTTAAGCGATAACTATAATTTGTATGTACGCAATCTAGAGAACTAACTATCGATGATACTTATCGACAAAAAGCAATCTATCCTTTATAAAGTTTTTTTCGGAGCAATTTAGTTCTGTCGCCAGAACTGTTTGTTGCCGTTTGATTATATTCACTTAAAAATTTTTTATAAAACGATTCGATGAGGTCTTTGTCAATTTTGATGCAGATTTTGCATTTCACATAGCCATAAAAATTTTTAATTTAATTTAGACCCAATGCTCTTGCTAACAAGCTACAAAGTTTAGTAGATCAAACCTGGTGGTATTGACCCGTGTATTCTGGATTAAAGGAACCTTATGACGCATGTTAAATATACGGAATATATTGTACATTGTGCACATTGTAATATCACCCCTGGGGATATCCTTCCCTGACTGGGAAGAGCATACTCAAGTTCCCATCTGGAGCCATACTTTTATCCATCATCTTTTTAATAGTTGTTCACGCAACTTTTTTTCTATCGTAATGATTGTATTATTACTCTTTATTATTATTTTTTGGAGAGAAAATATTTTCGATTATTTTGGACTGTTCGTCTGGATGGATAGAGGTTCTTTCTTTCGAAAAGGAGTTTCATACTAAGTATCTACCTATAAAAAAAATGTTCACTATATACTTGTACGTCGTTGTAGACATTACTCATAGATAGATTGAAATTTGAGGAATGCACTACGTTCCGTGGTATATTGTGTCTTTTCCTATTATTAAAGGGTGATCCATTTCGAGGTTTTCTACTACTTTAAAGAAAAACACAGAAACTTCTAATTTAATGGAGAATGTTTATTATCAATTGAAAGAACATTCTTTGGCATTTATTTTCTGAAGATTATCTCTACCAAATGTTGGCCGCGGCTACGTCTCAGATGGTTCATCCGTTGAGTCCAATTTTCGATGACTCGTTATAGCATTTCGACTGGTAACTGGCGAGTAACACGCGTGATATTTTGCTCAAAAACATGTATCGAAGAGGAATTGTCCGCATAGACTTTAGACTTTACATATCGCTACAGGAAAAAGTCTAAAGGTGTAATATCACACGATCTTGGTGGCCAATCGACTGACCCAAAACGTGAAATTATTTGCTCACTGAAGTATTGTCTCAATAAATCCATTGATTGATTTTTAGTTGTGGAAATACGTCAGTCCGAGTTCCTGCGAACGGCGCCGAATACGGCTGCTAAATTTTCTTCACTGCATGCTGGACGTGGTATGGGTGATGGTGTTGCGAAAAGTAAGCTCTGTAGGGCGATTATGTTGACTATAAGTTGAGCGAAACGCGCGAAACACATTTTTTTGTAAAAAAATTGAACGAATTGCCAACTTTGATCTGCCAAAAGAAGGCTATTTAAAAAAGTACCTCTACTTGGATCGCGCGTTACATCACTTCGTTTAACGCAGTAAAATTAAAAAGGTTTAGTAAAGCTCCTGAGACCCACAAACTGTTTTAAATTTAGTGAACAGTCTCTTCAGGACAACCTTGCTGTCGAAGCCCCGGCAATTGTTGGCAGTGGCACTTCCTAATGGCCCCGTTGCGGGTTCTATCGGACTTTCGCCAAGAGATTGGCTAGCTCATTTCCGTTAACACCTCTAAGTCCACGGATCCATGCTAGTTTGATATAGTTTTCAATGTCTACCTGCATTTATATATATATGTATGTACATATATGCTGTTATTGATGAAGCGCAACAACACCTATACCAAATAATTTTAGGAACTACTGCCTGGTTGACAGGCTTTAGTCGTATAAAAACCCGAGTTTAATCCCTTTATCCAAGTCCGACAGTCTTTGGAGCGGAAGACTCTCCGTAATATATTTACTGTGTAGTGATTCCAGCCTTCCACATCTTTCTATTTTTTTGCTTTTATGGCTAATTAAAGTAGTTCCTAAAAATACTAACAGACTTTGAAATTTAAAAGCGATTTTCATTAGTTCGCAAGTAGATAATTTTCTCCATTTTATATTCAAAAGACCTTGAAGGTCACTACGCGCAGCAATGCGCAGCGTTCGTGCACTTCTTTTCTTGGCGAGCCACAATGTAAATATACTTTACATAAGCTGACTGGTTTAGCCGTGAGAAACGCCATTTTTCATGGGTAATCTGAGGTTCGTTGCACTCGACTGCGACCCCAAGAGGACAAGCAAAAGCCGAATATATGCGATATTATTTACTTATAATATATTATCTATATATTCTTAAGATATATCGCCCAACACCATAATAATAACGGTTGATTTGCAATGAATAAAAAATAACAATATTCCAACAACAAAACAGCGTTCGTATTTGTGTACACAAGCACAAGTGTATATATAAAAAACAACAACGTAAATGGCCATTTACCACACAGCGTCCTTCGCTCATATTCGTTAGCCGGCTACCAGCCATTCTACATGCGTTTAATTTATTCCAATCCCGTTGTAGTAGCTCAAATTGTGGCGAATACATAATGTAATAATTCCATGAAAACGGAGAGGAAGCAGAAAGTAAGCGGTGGCTGGCAGAAATACATACATACATAGACACTAAGAAATAGTAGAAGACGAAAAGAGGGCGCTTTCCGAGCGCAACCGAAGAAAAATGGCTAACGCATCCCCCATAAAGCAAAAACAACACAAGTAACCGTTACAACATTAACAACAACAGCGCTGATTATAGCAATAACAAAAACTAGGTAAAAAAACAACAATGAACATATTACAATAAATATAAGGGGAATTTGTAAAATACGCCATTTGGCGCCACCCCCAAAATTTGAGTAATTCACAACGCCACAGCGCCGCAACGCTTATGGGGTTACAGCGGAGGTAGCGCGGTTAGCTATGCACGCTAGTTGGCAGCCACCTCGTGTTTGTATGGTCGTGTAACGTTTTATTACTTTTCAAGAAATACCGCCGGCCAGTGATTGAGCAGCGTTGTGAGTGTGTGCTAAGTGCGCAGGATCCACTTGAGCGCCGCCGGAAGTGGGTTTGAGGTCCATAAGACATGGCAAGCTTTTACTCAATTCTAACGCTTTGCAGATTGAGTGCAACTAAGTGGGTTTTGATGGTTTTCAGAGTATTTTAGCAGAGAAATTAAGTTTTAGTTATCAAGGCGCTGTTGAGTACAGCGGTTTATCATCTGGCTTAAACGTGGGCTTATTTTTCAAGGAAGAACGTAAAATGATTCGTAACAAATATTTGGCAGTGGTTTTGTTTTCAACGCACTTGAGTGCGACGGTCGATTTTTGTATTATTATATGAGCTATTTACTTGTGATCTCTTGACTTTGAAAATGGAATTTTATTACTTAACATTTAATTAACCTTCCAGTCCATCTGAACTTTTTGAAAACCTCTCAATTTCTCAAAGTTCGTTTCTGTTTTCGTAGTTTAATGTAATGACACGTGAGATCTCTACACCATGCCATGTATTTTAATACAAATTTAATTTTTTAATACCACCTTCAAAATATATAGACTACTAAAACAATACAAGTATGACAAGCCCTAATCCAATTTTCTATATACTCGTACTACTCGCTATAAACCTCGACTGAGATAGCCTTTATGGCTTTAGTTCCTTTAGCGAATTTTGGTTTTTTTCGGGTTGATTTTTAGAGCGCCATTGATTGTTGGACAGTTTCGACGTAATATTCACAAACCCACCTCTTCAGTTATAATGAATTTGTTGAAAGTAGGACCCTCAACTATGTTGTCAAGAATTTGTTTTGTGAGATTTACATTGTTTTTCCAATAGAATACTTTTTGGTATACATAAGTCTAGCATTGATAACATCCCCAAAACATTAACCGAAATATGTTAAGTCAAAAAGATATTTTGAGATCTTCTGGTATCTCACTGATTGCAACACGACGATTTTCAAGAAATGTTTCTGTAACTTTTTTGATGTTATCGTCTTTGATTGAGGTGGATGGGCGACTCGCATGAGGCAAGTTTTCCATAACTTCACGATCTTCACTGAAAACTTTGTGTCACTCAAATACTTGTGGTCGTGATAAAGCAGACTCCTTTTGCAACATTTTCAATGATTCTGTAGTCGTGAATCCATTGGAAACACAAAATTTTAAACAAACTCGTTCTTTAAGTAAAAATCGAACTTTTCAAGTCGTCAACAAAAAGTTGCCATAGAAAGAAATAAAATTGTACTAATCTAGTAATAAACCAGTCCGGGTCAAATTTGATCATATTTATTAAAAGTTGTAGTAATCTATGACTAAAATTTTATTGACCCAGTCCGGGTCAAATTTGATCATATGCGATATACTTTATGTCAATATTTTTTCAATCAATTCGAAAGGTTTGTAGTTGCATCTACATTTATTGGCGGTACAATATTCAAAATAAATACCTCTTTCGAATTGTAGGGAAAATGCTGCCCCTGTTGCATTCACCAAAAGCCACTGCTTCTATGGTTATCTATATTGAAAATAAAAATAGCTCAGATGCAAATATTAAAAAAAAAAGAAATTTAAGAGTATTTCTTACAGTTCAAGTAAATCGTATATGTTTTTGACCAGTGTTTTTAAAAACGAAGAGCATTAAAAAGTTTAGGATTTGCCAAGGCCATGCTTTATTTCCCCTAAAATAAACTTTTATTGACATGGATGATTTTTATTTGCCCTTAAAGCCTCAGTTTATCGATTAGCAAAAAATTCAATCCATAAAATTCTTAAAATTCACATGAAAATCCTCAACATATGGAAGACTCAGAATTTAATTTTGCATTTTGCCATTACATTTTTCTTTTATTTCATTTTAACAAATATATGTTTTTAATTTAACAATAAGTATGTATATAAATTAATAAATTGATTTGTTAATATTGATAACCAATAATTAAATTGGTTTAGAAAAACTCTGGTGGAAAATAATTCGCTGAAAACAATAAACGGTTGAAATTTGAAATGTCTAAAATTGTAGTAAGTAACGTATACGCCATGTCAACACAATCACTCAATATAAACTCGTGCTCTCTATAACGTGAATATACATGCATCGGCATTGTAATATTCCTTGCAAAGCACAGTTATTTATATATTTATTAAATATAATAAATTGTAATTCATAATAATTGCAGTTTATTTAACGGTTCAGCACCGCTGGCCAAATTATTGGCTAAGAATGTGGCGATAATTAACATTAGTTATGCATAACAAAAGCAATAATAAACACACGCACTCACAAATTTACGCAGCAAAATTAGGCTTTTCACACGATTTGTGAATAATTGCTGCGCGCGTGCAATTGTTTAAATAAACAGCAACAACAAGCATAAAAACACTCCAAATTATTGCACTGGCAGAAAAAAAAAATTAAGCAATAATGAGAAGCGGCAACTAATTACTAACGCACACACTTGCGGCCAAACACTCACACAGCGCCGCTTAAATTAGTGACAATAATCGCACAAAGCAAACAAAAATAAATAAATAAACACGTAAACAATGGCGTTGGCTCACCATGTGCTTATGCGTGTGTGCATGAATATATGCATTTATATGAAATTAAATATGTATATATATTTGTATAAATAATTGTTGAACTCAGCGTGTATATTTATAAATATGTGTATATGTATGCATTGCTATAAACGCATTACGTGGAAACCCCTTACTGGAAACGTGTTCCACATGAGAGCAAATAAATATTGAAAAAGCTGCATAAGCGTAAAACGTATTACTTACGTAAACGTATTAACTTTATGAAGGAGATATGAAAACATTTTCCACCCACGAGTTTATCTATTTATTCTTGATAATAGAAAAAACAAAAGTTTTCATACTTGTGGCTTGGCGAATAGAACAAGCAACTGGCATAACAAATTGGAGATGTAACTAAGTGAAAATGCCCCTTTAAAAAGTCCTTCAGATACTTCTTTATATCGAATTCAACTGTATTATTTGTTGTTGTTTAAAAAGTACCATCTAATCAAATTTAACTCGGACTGAAAAAAAATTCCTTTTAAAAATTTTGTTAAAGAGAAATCTTTATTATTATATTTAAAATTAGCTTCTTCCATACACTTGCTATAAGCTTAGGCGGGGATGGCCTTCAATTGAACAGTATAATTTTGTTATTTGTTGTATATGTACCATTGGATCAAATTTAACCCGGACTGACAAAAAATACTGCATTTGCACGTATTTTAACACAAATCTCTATTATCGCCTTTAAAATAGGACTGGCCTTCAATGTTTTCAGCGAGTTTTGATTATTTCGAATTCGGTTAATTTTTGTATTGCCATTTGCCAGATTGTTGTACAGTTTCCACTGCATATTCATAAAATCATGTCTCGTTTAATAAAACGCTTGTTGAATGTAAGGTTCTCAGCTGTCAAGCTTCTCTTTTGCCACCTCTATACCATGTCGTTTTTACAGAAGACTCAGGTCTTTTGAAACGAGTCCAGCATTAATTAACTTCATTCACAAAATTTTGACTAAAATGGTTGAGTCGATCCATAAGAGTTGTTAAGATCCTCTGCTATCTTCTGTCTGAGTCGAACTTCAGCTTAGCGAGCTGTGGCGAATTGAAGACATCTTATAATCAGGTCGGGAAGCGAGATAACGACCTAGAATTGAATTTTGATAATAAGATTTTTTACTTTTACTACTTTAACAAAGGCATTCTAGATGTTTTTGGTTCTTAGAAAATTGAACAAGATATTACCTCAAGATATACAAAGGATTAGCCATTTAAATATTTTTTCCAAAAAATATATCAGAAGTCTACATTTACTTTTTTAGAGTCATCTTGCCACCTACCGAAACAATCAAATGGAGCAAGATATAGAGTTTTTTTATTTTATTTGAAGCAGAGTCGATACAATAACGTTCTGAATAGAACGTAATTCAAATGGCTTCCACGAACTTTTTGCACAGCGAATTTGATGAACCCAATTTTCGAGTACTTTTTCCACTAGAAAGACCAAAGACTTCAAATAATCTCAAAAGAAGTAGTCTAATGTCGTTAAATCACAACTTCTTAGAGGCTATTCAATGTCAGAATTTCTTGAAACAATCGAATCGGTGAAGACAATTTTCTTAAAAAAATCGTTATCGTTTTTAAGATGTTTCAAGGCAAAATCAGCACGACGATTTCGGTGGTCCAATGACTTCAGTTCTTGAGGGAGAGCAATTTTATACGAATGCAAGCTCAAATTCTTCTTAAAAATCCGCCAGCTTGTGGTTTGATACAGTACTAATTCTTCGTCCAGAACGTCTTGGACAATCAATAAATTGTGGTCTTTAGCAACACTTGATTGATTGACAGCAATATTTTCATTACTTCGAGCGGGTTTTTGTCTTTTTGGCACTTGAACATTATGTTAAGAAAATGTACGCTCGAAGTTTTCAACTGTTCGAGGAATAGTGAGTGCATGGGGATGATTATTAAGGCCATAAAATGGCAAAAGCATACGAAAAGTTACAATTGGAGAACGATTATTTTGATACGCTGTTCTTGCATTACTGAATACAAAGAAAAAAATTACAGACCATGACATATTAAAAATTGCCGAAACGACACTTAGAAATCATATCGTCCCTATTTTAAAACTTGGTATTATAAAAGCTCTGTCAAATGAAAAGTACTTGAGAAACCTCTAGTAAGATATTTAGTCTTCAAAATTAAGATTCAATATTGCTATCTATGGTGTTTAAGAAAGCTCTTCGAAAATTAATTTAATTTGAAATTTGTCTCATCCAATTTCGACGAGGTCGGACCATAGGGAGAGGGGTCATTAGAATCATGCGAAGACACATTGCACGCTGGTATATTTTATATGTCGAGGTCGATTTTGGATAAGTAGGAGTTTAATCTGCTACAGTATCCAGCCAGGATCACTCTAGATTCTCGGGTCAACTCACACTCTTCGTCTGCAATATGTGGTCGTTTGACTCCAAGTATGTCATTCACTGAGAGGGAGTCGGTGAAGTAAAGTGATGGCTTCACTGTGAATGGCGGTGTGAAGTAATCAAGGAAAGACCTTTGATGTGCCTAGGAGGCGGATGGCTTGGTCATCGTTTACGCCTTTTCATCGCCATTCGACCATGAGCGTTTTCGCTTGGCGTTGTTGTAAGTGACGGACCTTTCAGAAACGGAAATTCAGAAATGTATTGATTTCGTTGCAATTTAAAGATACGATTTCGATGAGGGTTTCTGGTTAATTCGTGCTTAGTTTTGCATCGAGCCTTATTTAACTGGTTTCAAATGTTTAGGTGCAATGTGTACATTTTGGCAATAGAAAAAGTGCTTACATGAGGGTCGGACATATAGCTTTTTTCAAAAAAGGTGCATCAAACACAATTTAATATTTTTATCAAAAACACTAAAATAAAAGTTAGTCGTGAAATAAAAAATATAGGGCCTACTACGTATATAGTCTAAATGCAGAAAGTATCTGATGTGGTATCTTCTAACGGTAGCAGAAGAGAACAGAGATACCATATGTGAAGCTAAGATCATAGATCCAATTCAAGAAAATATTTAATATTTATGAATAAGGCATAGA
The DNA here is from genome assembly GCF_016617805.1 of Bactrocera tryoni. Classification (NCBI taxonomy): domain Eukaryota; kingdom Metazoa; phylum Arthropoda; class Insecta; order Diptera; family Tephritidae; genus Bactrocera; species Bactrocera tryoni. Next base: position 33,241,902 of record NC_052502.1, read on the forward strand.
AGATGACATTGTCATTGTTAGTATGTAAATTCCTAAAGGGACGCCTCTAGTCAAATGAATTTATTATGCTCACGCAGAGTTTTCAAGCCAGGCGCTCCCGAATGCACGAAACGTGCAGAAAAAAACAATAATAATTGCTAAAATTTACAAGGGTCGCTTAAATTTAATGCGAAACACATTAATAAATTCACACCAAATGCGTAGGCACACTTCCACGCACCGACACATATACATATACATATACGAATATGTACACAATTACCGTTACGCACATTAGTTAATGCGCGTTAACATATGCACAGACGCCTATGCAGCCCGTGGCTATAGGCTTATGCCCCCACATAACATTTGGGCACACATACATACGTATGTATGTATGTCGCCATAGTCTCTTGCTGGTACGTGCCCGTTGCGCCTTATCAGCGTCAATTTGTTCACACTTGTCGCGCTCGCTGGGAGGTCACGCGGCATTGGCGTTTCGAGGCAATTGGGTTCGCGCTGCTTGACAGCGGAATGCTCGCATACTCATAGATACACACAGAGTTGTATTGGCATGGGCTTGATTTATATGGCATACAGCAATGGTAGACAACAGCGATTTGCAACACATGGAAAGTGTTTAATTAGCGAAATTTAAAATTTATGAACTCCACTAACGAAAGTGACCAATTTGCTAACAGAATTGCTACAAATGGTCACTTAAACACATATGTATATGTATATGCATATGTGAGCATGTATGTGTTTGTGTGAGTATACATACATACATGTATGAAAGCGCTTACAGTGAAGGATTTTTAGTATTACCGCTCGTTCGTAATAGTATTTCCAATAATAACGGAAATTAAAACGATTATGTTTAAGTTTATGTTTTTGCTTGGCTTCTTTCAAAACTTTACTTTTTTCAATGCTTCTACATATTTTTAAGGTATTTTGAGATAGTTTATTTTAAAGTACCCTGAACAAGGCATATTGAGTTTGTCGCGAAGTTTTAAACACTCAGGAGGAAACGTTCCTATAAGGTTAGGTTATGTTTATCGGATAGGTCAACATACCACGCATACACCAGTTTAGTCCTTTGCGATACCTGGAGATGGATGGACATACCAGTGGAGATGGATGGAGAGAAGTAGTCATTCTTTAGGATGCCTGCGCTTGACAAGAATTTTAACAGACTTCACTGCGACCTCATTATCGATACCTCCTCCAGTCCTTCAGGGTCCGTGGGGACCCTAGATGCTTACAGCGTAGTCTTGCTAATGCGCGAGAAGTACACAAAAGATCCTCCATTTTTTCCCTGGTGCCCTGCTCTAGACATTTCCTGCAGTCTTCTCGATCTGTTAGTCCCATCCTGAGGGCGTGTATCGCCAGGTAGGCACTAGGATCTGTTAGTCCCATCCTGAGGGCGTGTATCGCCACTAGGCAGTGACCAGTTAAAATTCCCATCATGTTCCTACAGTTTCTTCTATCGAGTGCCAATAGGCATTTCCGTTTTGGCGTTACTTCCAATCTTCCGTTTTGCACATGACTTTTGCAGTTTTGCACCCAGGTAGCTCGTTCCTTCGGGTTTTAACTCTCTTCAAGCTTCTGTCAAGATCATCATATAGACAAAGCATGAGTTTCCCAATGTTGATCAAGTTTTCGGATGTTAGCCGTACACCATTCTTGGCAGTCTTGTCCACCATTTCTTTGCCTTTGTGACGTGGCACTCAGTAGAAGTGAATTGCTTACTTCTGGCAAAACTTTCCACTGCTGCTCTGCTTCCTAAGACACTTCTGTTGTAGGAACCAACGATATAATATTATAACATATAGCTGCCATTTAAGCTGACAAATACTATTTTTGGTACGGGTTCACTGCGGAATCTGCAAAGCGGATTACACTGCTATAGAGGGAACACTTACCCCAATTTCATAAGAGGACTAACAAGGCGGCAGTTCTCTTGCGTTCTAACGTTAAATATATAAACCTCCCATAAGCTTGGCAAGCGCTGATTATGTATCAAAAGTTGTGCGTCTGTGAGATCCTTTTGACACAAAGTAAAGGTCTTCTGAAGTACTTGTCGCCATGGTAGGCATTCTGGCAGAATACTATCCAATAGGGTCACATGCGGTGAGATTATATATTTTGCTTCTCCTCAACTGTCCAGCTTTTGACTGATCGCGGTTGAAACATTGCAGTAGACACATTTCTGTGTCATTGGGGAAGTCGCTGGGATTGTTATTAGCTGCTTAAAAAATGTATGGTAGATTAAATAAGCTTCATCGATTTATAAGGGTCTGGTATCTATGCAAGAGGGATCCTGAGTCATCTATTGTGGCAGGATCAGCACTACGACCTAACCTAACCTATTATAGCTTCGGATACTACGACCGAACGTTTTTAATACCCTTAACATATCATCATGACGAGATTAGTTGAGTTGTCCTTTCCTCCCCAACAAGCTGCTCTGCTGTCAGAACCGCTGATATCGGGCCATTAAAGCATATATGTATGTATATACATAGCTATCGTACAAACTAAACGTTAAAAATTATGTTCTTATATGAAAACTCCTTTATTTACCATATGATGGATTTCCAGTTCCGGTTTTTGTTTGTTAAAAAATTTTAAATTTCTATGAAAAACAGAAATAATAAAATTAAATTAAAAAATAATATTTATTCCAAAAAATATTATATTATTTAAGATATTTTGATAAATTAAAATTAAAAAAAAATTTATGGAGATCTCTTCACGAATTTTGACATGATATATTGTTAAATAATTGCATACATTTTATTTAATTTATTTTTTATTTTGTATAATTTTGAAAGAAATAATTTTTGTATTATTAATTTTTTCGTTAATTCGAAATCAAATCTTCTTGTATACTGGGCAAAATTTACAGATGGACATTCTTACATATTACGTTCCTTTTAAAAATTTGTCCACAATTGCAATCGCGAAGTACCGCCCCGGGGAAAGTCAAATTTTTTCACACACAGATAGTATTTATTGCAGCAAATAAAAAATATGGTGAAAGTCACGCAAACGCAAGCTAATAAACCTAATTCATGCAGAAAATATTTGTTTGGTTTCTTCATACGCAATTATGCACATACATACATACAAACACACATGCTTATAAGCATATAGATATATTTACATTCATGACCAGCGCAGTGCTCCACTGAATAAATTGCGGTTGTTGTTGTTGTTCGAATTGTGGTTATTATTCATGTTGTTGCTTTTAATGTTGCCAATTTGATATAATTGTGCGGTAAGCGATAATTTGCATTGCTGTGTTGCAAATAACTGGAATTAAAGCGGTACTTTCATGCAGCAAAGCGCCCGCATGTGTTCCTAAAAATTAATTTATTTCGACATTAACCTCTGACCAATGAAAAGAGGTGTCGTTTAAAAAATGATGTTGGCATTTTTGCTCTCATTTAACTTATCAAGTACCCCTATGTGGAGTCAGGCTTATTAAATATCGGAAATTTGTTTTGATTAATTTCTTAGCTGGCATAATGACTTCAGGAACTTTTTTACTACTGCTTTTTTACTTACTACTCTTACAATTATTTAATAAAGTGTTTTGAAGTACTACAAAATGATAAATAAATACTGATAACTTAAGAAAAAAGGAAATTTCATCAGTCAAATATTAGGTATATAAAATATTTCATGTTTTCCTTTAAAAAGAGAGATTTAATACTCTTTTCAGACTATTTTTATATTGTTTGTCATATTGATTGTACAATTTCAATCTATAATAGTATAATTTATGTAAGAAGAGGCCTCATTAATGGTTTTATACGTCAATTTTATAATTAGTTTCATGTGATTCACCATGTTTTTACCACCATATTTTATAGCACTGACAAAACAACTACATTTTCATATATTTGAATTCAAATAAATAATATTAAATAGCGAGCCAATATTTGACACAACTTTCCATGCATCTGTTATAATCCTCGGCTGGGTTGGCTTTCTATGCCTTCCGTGCCTTCACCGAATTTTGGTTTTTTCGGTGCCGCCTCTATTTTGGAGCGCTTTTCGCCAGACTATTGATGGTTTCGGCGACATATTTATAAACCCAAGTCTCGTCAACATTCTTCGACGGATGTTGGGTCATCAGCTATGTGCTCAGACATCTCTTTTGCGACCTCTACTCAACTTCATTATGACAAAAGATTGAGGGTTTTGTTACGAGTCTCGTATTGACACTCTTCATAGCCAAACCAATAATGAAAAGTATTGAGGCGCTCAATATAAGACCTTAGTATCCCATGTAACCTGCCTGATGAAAATACAACGATTTCAAGCATTGTTTCTTTAACTTTTCCGATGTTATAGTCATTAACAAAGGTGGCTGGACGATTCGCATGAAGCAAGTTTACACACTAATTGACATATTAAGAACAAACTTCACTCAAACATAAAATAGTTTTTCCAATCTAGGAAACAAGTTTATATCAACTCGATTCGCAGGCGCAGTTCCTAATGTTAAGCTTTGGAAAGCCGAAAAAGGGTATTTTTTAATAAGTTAGGTTAGATGGATAATCGATGATCGTACGTGGACTTGTATATGTAGTCCTTTGTGAAGTCATAGAAAATAAGAACTCCTGTGTTCGGACTTACAGAATGGTAAAACGCTTAGTTTCAACTCTCGCCAGTTCGGTGCGACGTTTGAAGTTAAGCGATCCCAAGTGTTGACTTGGCTCGGAAGACATTGCAATAGTCAAGAAGTCTGAAATCGAAGTTAATAGAGAGCTCCCGACAGTAAACCTCTACAGCAAGCTTCAACCAAACGTTGAGCCATCCGTAAAGAAGCTCACTGCCCCTCTTCTCCAACGGATTCTTTCCAGCCGCCAGAGTTCGGTTTGACGACTCCATGATCTAGATTATCTCTTTATGCAGTGAAAGTGTGTGAGGGTATCCCAAGTGTTCAGATATGCGTTCTTTTAAGAACCCAGATTCTCTGGGTCTAATAGCCACTTTCGCTGCCATACACTTGCACCATACATTAATTTTAATTTTTTAATAGAATGCCCCTTTAAATTTACCTGAACTTTTCCTACTGGCGTGACTTATCATTGAGGTGAGGAGGTCACAATAACCTAAACTAAACTATTAAATAGTACATTATGATCTTAAAAAAAATACTTTCATAATTAGAAATTTGTCACACCTTGTAAACCGTTATCATAACATTATTGTATATGCGTATTAGCACATATAGGTACTTCCGATAATTGATACATATCAATAAAAAAGAGTTTTTTGAAATGACTTTATTAAAGTTTAAATTTCATTTCGATTGAACTTTGGTGCAATTAAGGGCCGACTTTGTGCAGCAAGTGACGGACAATTACTGCCTCTGATTTGGTTGACTTATTAAAAATTAACATTTTAAATATTTTTGCCACAATCATTTATTTTCCAGCACAAGCCGACATACATATATACATACACAGCTATCTGACTGCAGTGGTTTTATGATTTTATTTTTATTTCTTGCTTTTAGCATTAAAAACTTTCAACTCCCTTCCATACGCTGGTGCTCATTAACAGTTTATGTATTTATGAACAGACGCGCACACACACACGCACGCATACATACTATACATACATTTATTTAAGTTTTTTAAATTCAATGGATTTTTTGTTTGTATTATTTTATTTTCATTGCTGTCAGGTGCTTTGGCTGGTACTGACTTTGCGGTTATTGCACCCGCCAAATAAGCGAAATTTCAGTTATATTGGTGCGTGGCATAGCAGTTACATATTATAAGTTCGTACTTCGCTTATATATTTTAAAAATTGAGAAAGCTTTTGAAGAATTTATAGTAAACAGAGGTAAATATTTAAGCTATATTGATTGATTTCCATTCTTCTAACTACTTTAAAAATTATCATCTCAGCATCAGACTTTGTTCGAGCAGCAGGCCTAAACCTCATATCTTGGTAGATACGTGCGCTGCACAATCCCATTATTGCCTTTATCGCTGTTATCATTATTTGTGTTGCTTTAGGCTCTGTGTTGCACGCGTGCAGCACTTTCATTTGCAATAAATATATTCTATATTTTGCGTATACGTAATAATTAAATCATTTTAATGCTGGTATTAAATTTTTAACTCTTTCTTCGTTTAATTGAATTTTTAAGTAGATATGGTAGTGATGACGCGTCATATCGCAATAATGTTAATTGTAATGATATTGTGGCATCCACATGTACAACTATTGTTACTATTGGTATTACTACTTTTACATGGAATTTTCCATAGTGACTTACTTTATGCTGCTGACGAACTTTTGAAATCTCTAATTGATGAAAATAAAAATTTGCTTCCCAGTTATCTGATTAATATATCTAATCGATATCAAGTTCAGGCTTATTTGTATTGATTTGTTGATTTCTTTGATTATTTAATTATTCAGAAGAGTGAAGGTTGTCACCTTTAAAGTAGTTTCAATCATCACAGCACTTCTGATATGTACTTCGATATAATTTCTCTTTTGTTGTATCGTTGTGATATTTTGCTTCGAAGTGATAACTATTCCGTTGGTTCGTTGTGAATTTGAAGCCTTCTGAGGAAATTGAAAGCTTCTCTTGAGTATCTCGATGTGCGTAGCTCGGCGTTGTCCTACTGGAAGACAATTTCTCTCCTATTAGCCAAAACTGGTTGCTTCTGAGCTCTTGCTTCCTTCAGACAGTTCAATTGTTGATAGTCCAAATCCGAATTTAAAGTTTTGCCGTAGAGGAGCGCCTCTTAAAGGGTGTGTTTTTTGACATGTAATTTTCAAGAAGAAATAAAACGCATATACATAATTTTGTATTATGGGCTAGAATTTTATCTGTATTACCAAGTTAAGGGTTTCCCGTTTACCATTCCTTTCAAGGTGTCAATCGTCTCGGCATTATCTGTGTAGATAAGCGACTTCATATAACCCACAAAAACAGTCCAGGAGTGTTATATAAAACGATCTTGGAGGCCACGCCAAACGTCCATCACGCGAGATAATGCGCTCACCAAAAGTTTCTTTCAATAAATTGATTGATATCATCTTTTTGGAATCATTGGTCGCCCCCTTCACCATGCTTCAATTCGTAAATGAAAAAGTCAATAATTATGAATTTATGACGTTCCCCCATTCACTGCAACATAATGGCCGGTTCCATCTTTGAAGAAATATGAACCAATGATTTCCTCTGTCCATAGCGGACACCAAACAGTGAATCTTTGAGGATGTAACGGCGTCTTAATTTTTACATGAGTCGACTCCCTGTCAATGCCATCAAACACACTAAAATATGCACTTATGAAAATGGGAAGGCTTGGATCTCAAAAGCCTCATAAAAGCAATAAATGAATTCTTCCCCCTGATTAATGGTCGTTAGTGTACACTGAATTTAAAAAAAAAATTTAAGGATGTGTGAATGGACCATTTCCAGTACACAGTGAAGAAAATATAGCAGCAGTAGCTGAGAGTGTAAACGAAGCCCGTAGAGAATTGATTCGGCGCCGTTCGCAGGAACTCGGACTATCGTATGGCACGACTTGGCGCATTTTACGTCGAGATCTTAAATTGAAAGCGTACAAAATACAGCTTGGGCAAGAACTGTAGTCGTTCGACCTTCTTAAGTGATTGAAAAGTTCCAAGAAGATCAAACGTTTTCGATCTTAACTTTGTCCATCAGTAACGCCCAGTTCTGGCTCAATGAGTAAGTAAACTAGCCAAATTGCCGCTCTTGAGATGAAGAGAAACCTGAAGAGATTTAAGAGCTGTCATTTCATCCAGACAAAGCAGCGGTTTGTGGGCCGGTGGAATCATCGGTTCATATTTCTTAAAAAATGATGCCGGTGAGAACGTTACCGTCAATGGCGACCGTTATCGCGCCATGATAACCGACTATTTGATGCCTGATTGCCGATTGAAGCTCGTGCTCTCGGCTGTATTTAGTTTCAACAAGACGGGTCAACTTTCCACACAACGCTCAATTAATGGATTTATTGAGAGAACACTTTGGTGAGCAGATAATTTCACGTTTTGGGCCGGTCGACCTGACCCCAAGATCGTGTGATATCACACTGTTATACAATGTTTACCGTCGGTCAACTGTTTAGCAGGCTCAACAGTGCCTTCTTCAGTGGTACATGGTCAACGGCCATGAGATGAACCAAGTTTTTCTATTGCGAAAGTTATTAACATGGATGTTTTAGAAGGCATGGTACATAAGATAAGCAATACTTTCTTCAATGAAGAGCACTAAATCTACCAGCAAGATTCTGTTACAGTACACAAAGCAAAAATCTTCTCATTCCTGGTTTCATAGCTTCAATTTTCCTGGTTTCATACTGTACATGATTGGCCTCCTTGAAGTCCAGATTTGAATCCAAAGTGACACAGTTTGTAGTCAAAGATGGAAAACTTAGTCTGTCGAATATACCACAGAAAGTGTTGCTATTGATCAATGGCCGACCCGTTTGAGGGCTTGTATGAAGCAAAAGGTGATAATTTTGAATAAAATTTGGTATATCGCTCATTTAGTACTACATGCCTTATTAATAAAATTTAAAACTTACTATAGTTATGTCATTACTAAGTATATGTTTATCGAAGAAGACTCACATCTGGAAAATTTGCATAGTTTTAATGACATAACAGCATTGCACTTTCTAACGCTTTACTCAAAAAGCATCACCAACCATTCAGAAATCCACTGGAAGAGGATGCTGAAAGTTTCGCACATGTTTGATCTTTTCATTAATATTCACAGCAACAAACACCTGCGAACTGACAATTTCAACTTTATCGCTGCTAAAACGTTCGATATTATATAACTGTAACTGGACTGAAACATACCCACAAGCAAACACATATACAAATGCTTAGCATACATTTTCACTGCTGCGGCTTTGAGATGTCAAGCCACAAAATTTCCGCCGAACCACGAACTGCTCATATGTTAATGGGGACAAAAGTGCAGCAGCTGAGTAGTGCTTGATATTTTCTTTTGCATAGCTCAGCACTACTTAGCCGTAACTGGCAGGAATTCATTACTCCTATATTGAATTGTATGAGAGTGAATGGGGTGGCTGTAACAACTTGAGAGGTGATGAAAAGTCGATAAAGCGAACACGTCGCTGTCGCGTAAGGTGTCATTCTAGCGCATTACTCTCAATTTTCATCTGTCATTGCCAACGTCTTACCTCAAATATCCTCGCACACAACCACATGCCAAGTTGGTTCATGCAACTCATTTGCATTTGCCAAGTTTTACTTTTTCATTACACTTTGGCACACATTTCACCTGCTTGCAACGATGCCATCAAATGTGCTATCGACTTTTTCACTATACGCTCGTATGTGCATTAATGAATTGTCAGTCTTTGACTTTTAATGGTTTCATTGCTCTTGATGTGCATTTAACTGGGTTGGAGGGTTACGTATACCACATGGTGTTCCCGAGCAGTTGCGCTTAGTTTTAAGTACTATGATTGTATAACTTTAATCCCGTTTAATTTGCGTGTTGCTTGTTACGCATTTAATGTTCTTCTCTGAAGATTTATTCTGAATCACAATAGAAGTCGGTGAGAATATTTTTGATTATAAACTAGTATGAAACAGCTCCGAGTGTATTTCTCCAAAATTTTTTAAAACATTCTTATTCGTTAAATATACGACGACATCCGTTAAGTTAGTGGTTTGAGTTAGATTCCGATGTCGTTTCTAACATGGGTCTCACTAGGCATCCTTAGAATGCCGGTCCGTTGTGTTACCTAAAACTCCTATAAAATGGATGATAAACGCTCATTTGACATAGCTCTTTGAGTCTATCAAAAATTTGTTATGGCGGTTAATATCACTTTCAGCTTGTGTCTCCAGATTCAATGAAAGTTAGACTTCTGTAATGTTTTCAACTCAGTGTTGCAAAGGCCGGAAAATGAAACGACAATGAAAACGTTCTTTCATACAGTTCTGTCTGAAGTACATTACATACAGTAGTCCGGAAGCATAAATCTAAGGTTGATGAACTGTTGACTTCCAGAAAATTTTTTTTCCACCGGTCCTTCTTAGCTTAGAAAATTTCATCCTGCCTCTTTTTGGAGCCTTTCAGAAATGTAGATCACGTCATGTGTATCCCAGACAACACTTTTATGTCTGATTATATTTTCACTTATTCGTCCATGGTGTATGTATATGTTTAATCAACGTCACGTAACGATGCAAAAACTCATCCGGATTGCACTTAAACAGCATTGTCGTCAAGCGACCTTACGCCTTTGCTGGTTATACGGAGACAGCTTTCTTACGGCCAATATGAGCAGCTTCAAACTTACATGATCTTTTAAGATGCGTACTGTCTCAACTGTGCACTTTCAAACCGCTTATTGTTATCACTGTATGGTTTTCTTCCAAAAACGAAAATTAACTTATTAAATTAAGCAATAAAATTAAGAGTCCGATTTAGCTAAAATTTTGACAATAGTCGTCTACGCGAACGTACCTTTCGATGCTAAATCTGTTTGCATTTCGGTAGTGACTCTATCGGGCAACCGCCTTCGTGGTTGTTGAATCTCTCCTCAAGAATTAATTCACCAACCATTACACATACTCCTTTATCTAGAACTCCATCCTTAATGTTACCAATCTCCTTCGATTGGGTCCTAAGACTCCAATTCAACTTTTTTTGAAACCGTGAAATTTAATCAATAAACATCTTATATTTCATGCAAAAAGATAAGGCACATATAGTTTTCTCTTCTCTCTTATCTTTCAATTGCTTAAATAAAGCATCTTGCTTCCCCTGTTTACCCTACATCTCCAACCTCCAACAATATCAATAATAATATAAACTTTAATATTAATTTCTACAAAAACAATTTTTTGTATTCCACAGTGCTATCTCACGAAAATACTTTTATTAATTATGACCAAAGTCAATTTGCCCTGCTTCGTTGGTTGCCACTTTCCGCCAGCTGGTACACTATTCAGAAGCACAATCAAAATAACAAGCCCAGCAACAATCACTAAATAGCTCTGCTTGTAACAACAGTGGTTTTCTGATGGCAATAACACTGTCACCAATGACATGCACGTGCTGCCGACAAATGCTGGAGGTGCTCCACTTACCTTCCTCTTGCTCTCTCAAACATGCACCAACACTCACAAATCCTTTTGTGCGCTGTTCCTTGTCTACTAAGCAATTGTCATCAAGAAATGGTTTAATTTTCAATTTTTTAAAAAGCTTTCATTGCGGTTCAGCATGTCCAGCCTTGGCATAGCCACATTTGTAGTGGCAAAGTATATTTTGACAGTTGCTTGGCAGGCGCCCACATGTGTGGCATATGCCAGCGAAATGAATTACGAATTTTATTGTGGGGCAGTGTAATTGAAAAATGTTTCATTTGATGTGGATGTTACCATTGCGGTTGCTGTTGGTTCTGTTTCTGCTGCTGTTGGAGTGGACAGCTGTCGCCGTACTGTATTGCAAATATGAAGTTGCTAATTTTTTAAAATTTACTGGAGAAATTAGTTTCATGGGTACAGATGTAGAATACGGTTTTGGTTAGCTAAATAGCATAACATCATTCTTTGTTTGAAAGCTTGTATGGTATTAGCTAATATGCTGTAGTACTGGAAATAAGTGTCTGAGTAGGTTGAGATTCTTAGATGCTAAACGGCCTTTAACGTATTACATGGTCATAACTTTGGAACAGTGGTAAAGGACGTTTATGACGCATTAGTCCTTACACTGGATTTTAAAATTTCAAATTTCTTTCGAAAACTTTTGATTTGATTTCGAAAAAAGAAATGAACACCAAGTCTGCTTGATGTTTTGTGTTTGCAATGGAACAACTTTCATAGCCGTGATGGAAAATGTTTCATAAGTGTTTTGTAGAGTCTAATTTATCATGAACACAATTTGAGTAGTATAGAGCGTTCAGTGAAGGTCGCGAAGTCATCGAACGCTTCCTTCATGCGAGCGGTCGATCCACCTCTGTCAATTACAATAACATCGAACAAGTTAAAGAAAGAGTGTTTGATCATTCTCATGTTGGAATTAGAGATATAGCAGAGGATCTCGAAATTTCTTATGGATCGACTCAACAAATTCTGGTTAATGGTTTGGGTATTAAGCGCACCAATGCTAGGAAAAAAGACGTCATGTAGGAATCACAACAAAGATGCTTGACAACATGAGGACCCTATATTTATCCTAAACATCATTACTGTTGACGAGGTGAGAGTTTATGATATGACGACGAAACTGTTCAAAAATCTAACGAAATGAGTCGAAAGCGAAAAAACCCCAGAGGTGCAAGGTACTGAGGACCATCCCAGCCGAAGCTTATAACAAGCAACCTATTTCTAGAGCGATAATTCAGATTTTTAATAAAATCTGTCAAAATTTTGTCTTTTTTTCAGGCCGGGTCAAATTCGATCACGAGGTATACTGAGAAAAAGACATTAAATACTTCCACCCTTGATCCCTTTGGACGCCCTTAATTAAATAAAATAATATATGACGCTTAGACCTGTTATTGCTGCTGGGATGTAAATATTATCCTAATGGGGCAGAAAAAAGTCACTCGGGCTAGCTTTGGATCATTTTGATATTTTTGTCAACTTATTGCTACAAAGGAACTTAAAATACTAAAATGGTGTTCCCATTTCCGATGGTCAAGCTTTTAATGAGACTCACCCAATACGATTCCACTATAAGAAACTTGTGAAAATAAAATATTCCGAAAATTGTTTCATACACAGGCACTTTTTGATCCGATCCAGCCCTTCATTTTTCCAAAACCATTCCTTTTTCTTAGACTTTATAACAGTTGTGTTACTCAAACTATAACTACACGTAGTTGCTGCATATTGTTGCAATATTGTTGTTGTCATTGCAATTGTAGACAAGCTGACGCTTGTTTACTCGGCACAAAACCGCAAACAAGCGAACCAGCAAAATCTCTTCCACCCACTAAGCGAAGTGCCGAAAAGTCAAGACTAGACAGGGCCAGCACAAAACACGACCGGCCAAGCTTAGAGCAGCAGTTTCAACCAGAAAACAAGCAAACAGATGCCAACATCTTCAAACAAACATGAGCTCTAGGGATACATGTGTGTGTGCGTGTATGAGTACAAATAAAATCATTGCTTTGAGTGTATAACGAGCGGCGACAGTTTGTGAAGATGCGCGCCGCCGTTAGGCTGAGTCGAGCGACAAGTTTCCAAAACCCATTTGCTTAATGGATATAATAAATTTTAACTCTAAATTGAAACTCGTAATTTCTTTTGTCTTTTTCGTTTAAATTTTTGGCTGTTTTATTTTTCCTCTGCCCCAACTATTGCAACGCATGTGTTGTTGTCGTTTTGTTTGTTTTGATTTCACTTTAACTTCTTTTGGTCGCCACAATTGAGCAACTGTGTTCTACACTTTGGCCGTGCAGTGGCTTATTCTTGCAGGACGAACCGTGTCAAGTTTAGTGTCGTCGAGTTCATTTGCGACGCGTTTAATAAGTTGAGCTCCCGCGCAAGGCTTTCACGCCGACCGGCACTCAGTTTACTTGCTTTTTCTTAGTGCAACGCTATCGTGAGGCTTCGTTGCAGTGTTGTTGTTTTTGAGTCGCTTTCTAGGCCAGTGACTTCTGCCTGGTTGGGTTTGTGCTATCAACATATCAAGTAAGTCTGTTACTTTCACAAGTGGTCTCACTTGTTTGATAACCGAAATTTCGGCGGCTTTCTGTGTTAGTTTTTTGTCTGTCTATAAAACTTTCTGCTTGTTCCAGTACCAGAGGGTTTATTTTTCGCTTGAATTTTCTATTGTCTTTCTATTTTTTTGTTGATTCAAAGTAGTTGAGTGCAAACTATTTGGAATTTCTACTTGAAGAAAACGATTTTAATGTTGTTAAATAGATGAATCGGCGAAAATGAATTTACTGTAGCTGAAATATCCTACAAATATGTATATTTCTCTTGCCGAAAGAATGTTTAGAGACACTGAAAGCCCGAAGGACTAGATATTTAACTCTATCCCAAAGCTTTGAACCTAAGGTTTGGTTAAAGTTATGTCCACGAGTTAGTTTAGAGGAAGTCATGAAGAATCCCACTTCGATAGTTGAAAATGCCAGTTCTTTGTGATGCCAACAACTCCTAGTTTGGGATCAACAGAACCTCCGAATGTCGATAAAGCATCTGAGCCTATCACAAATTTGTTGGGACGGCTAATATATATATATTCCGGTTTCTGTTTCCATCACTTTTTCATCTGTGTAACTTTGGCGGTTGATGCTCGGCATAATTTTTATCCTCACCGCATGAATAACTATAGGAAAGTGTCCAGTTAGAAATTCTATAATCGCAGCGCGATGAACTTCGCTAAGAGCGATGAATTTAAATGAACTCTAACGTTTCCCCCTCTTGCTAAGCTCGCTCCAGTTTGATGGATCCAGTGTCAGAACGCACAAGAGATGCTCCATTGTTTCTCTGGTGACCTGCTCTAGACATTTCCTGCAGTCTTCACGATCTGTCAGCCCCATTCTGCAGGCGTGTGTCGCCTCCAGAGTCTTCCCATCATGTTCCTACAGTCTCTTCTATCGAGTGCCAATAGAAATTTTGTGTACTTGCGATCTACCGTTTTGCACATGACTTTATCAGTGTGATTTGCTTAAGCATAACCTTTCTTGACAGCTTATCGGCTTCATAGTCTCCATTGGTTTCATTATGGTCAAATTAATTTTGTTTCTTTTTCTCCGATGGTTAAGGCCACTCATAGCGCTGCATTCAAAAATAATCTACTAGAGTGTGTGAAGTTAAAGACTTTAAAAAAGTATAGAAATTGAGCAAGAAGATTAGGGTTGAATTCACCAGTTTGTTAAACTTGTTGACCTTGCGTGGTTCTTATTTGTCTTTCTGGTGACTATTAGAATACAGAAAACTCGTGTAGTGTCTGAGTTATTGTAAAAAGATAGACCACAATCATATTCACCATCGGGTTTCATGAACTTCTACCAATCGTTTATAGACTCAAGGTTCTCGTCCACCTCAAACCCTAAATAGATTATGGGAAGAGTGAAGTCATGTAGGCCTAGAAAATATTAATACCCTTTCAAAAACAGTTCATCATTACTTCTTGCTAAGTTACGAGGTAGTGCTTCGGCTATAATAAGCAGTGTGTATACATATTCTTAGAAAAAGAATCCGAGATGAATTTAAATTTATAATCTATAAAATTAGCGCTGGTCTAATATAATATGCTTTGTCGAGCTTCATTTCTCATTTTTAGTGGGTGCCTTTCCTGGATGCTGTCCAACAAATGACTAGCTACGGTAATAGTTAAAATCCGAATACTTAGAAGGAGCACGACCCTTTTAACATAAGTAAAAAGTTTGAAAATCTCCAAAAAATAAAAAATGCTCAACTCTCATCAAATTATTTCGAGAATTTTAATTTATATTTAATATTGTTTTGGTATCTGTATTCTATACAAAAAAAATTCTATAAATCAGCGAAAATTACTATTTTTAGGTGCTTTTAATCCATCTAGATGGGTAGATCTAGAAAGTCTTTCACATTGTGTTCTAAAAGAGGTGGATATATTTTTCAGTTAAGCTTGTTGTTGGTAATTTAGATTTTATTTTATATTACCAACTGCCTATACAATACTATACTATAATTAATCTTCGAATTCTTAAAACACACAAAATGCACCAAATTTACCTGTCTTCATAAAAGTCTATTTGTCGTCGCGGCATTTGTTGGAATGAACTACATTCGAACAGACAGCACAGCGTTGAATTTATGAAACATTTTTATATAAAATATTTTTCAGCTTTTAGTATCATTGTAAAAAGTTAGTTACTTTAAAATCAATATTTTCAATAAAGATAATTGCTAGAAAATTTTCTTGATCCCATTGTCTGATTTAGGCCGACTTAATTTTAACCTGCCCCATATGCTGCCATTCACAAATTATGCTGCCCAACACCATATTTCCTTCGGTAATCGCATAGCCGCATTTTCCTTTTCCCACGTACAATAGCGCATAGACGCGTGTATCACCTTCCGCCGACTGGCATCATAAATTTTCTGCTTGTGATGTTTAATTTTCCTGCTAAACCTGAGACGGCTACGCTCCGAATGGCGAACTGAATTGTTCGTGGCCGGAAGATGGATCGTTATCGCTTAGAATAACTGCCAGTCTGAGCAACCGACGCGGTAAATACACCTTTGTGCGCCATTGTCGACCAACGGTGGCTGGTGTAAATTGCGAGTAATTTCATTATAGTATCTGTAGGGCATTGTGCGTATTAGCATCTTAACTTTTGGCAATGCACTTACATTCGTGGCGAAATTGAAAGAATTTGAACATGATTATATAAAAAAAATACAAAATTAAATTTTTATACTCACTGAGTTAACACGCGCCTAAACGTATGCTTTGCAATAAAAGGCTATCGCAGAAAATGTGGTCTTTAAGGCGAATACTTTGTCGGAAGAAAATGGCAGTTTTTAAAGTAATTTGCGAGGCTGTAAAACCATTTTCAGTGCTGAAAATGCTGTGCCACATTTTAAGGAAGATTTAGTGCGCGTGGTTGCATAAATTTAGGCAAAATTTTATTACATTTTCAACTCTTCACCTTGGCGCGCAGAGGGTTGACTAAATTGTTCGGCTTACTTTGGCGTCAAATGAAAGAATTTTTTAATTGTTTTCTTGTGCATGGTTAGATTACTTGGGCGTGGATTAAAGTCATTAGCAGCTACTGAGCTTAAACACTTAATGCGCCCCAAAGTAGGCAAGGTGAAAACTATGTACTTAAAAAGCTATGCGTGTGTCAGCAGTAAACAAAAGCAGCTGACAGCTGTTAAAGAGGCGACCAAGACGTAACGAAAAGTAGCGACTAAACACACAAACATATGCAAACAGACATACACACGAAGGCAAAGAAATAATAAATACCGTCCCCCAAAACAAGGAAACATTTAACACGCTTCAACGCCTTTGTCGCGTTAATGGAATGACTAACTGGCTGCTTGCCGCACAGATTGCCCTACTCTTGGTTTGGCTTGTACAATGACTGTTTGCTGGCGTATTATGGCAACTGACTGATGTTGCTGTGACTTTCGGCATCATTTGCTGCTGACTCATGAAATCAGGGTCAACACGATGTTTTCAGCATCGTTGAGCAGGCAGTTATGAATCTGGGGTCAATTAAACCTTACGCAATGACACCGTATGGCGGGTGTGGAAAAAAACCAAAGAGGCGTTTAACTCACACACACATAGACGCTGGTAGCAGAAAATTGTCGCTGTGGACACGCCACATTGTGCATTCCACCCCAAATAATGGCATTGTGCGAAAAGAAAGTGGCATGAAAACAAAGGCCACCGCCTCATATACGAGTAGGCGGCTTGTCGGTGTAAAGCTTCTCATTCGACTGTTGAACTGGTTAGTTAGCCGGTAGTTAGTGGGTTGATATGTGATAAGTGAGTGAAAGGAAAATGATTTGAAGATTTCGTTTGTGTGAGATGAGAACTGGTGTGTTTGCTTGCTCGGCGGGGCGATTGTCACATGCACGCAGTCATAAGTATGTGTGTTTGAATGTTTTTAGGTAGAGCTGTGTAGGCATGTAGTGTACCACCCGCAGGCAATCACGAGCAGCACAAAAATTATAATGAAAGGGTGTTTAAGGCACCCAAGTAGGAAACTAAATGACTTTGGGGATATCTGAATCTGAATATCTGAATTTTATATAAAAAATGTTATATATTATTTGAAATAATCTTGAAATATTTTCTGAGATGTATCTAATCCCTCAATTTATACTTAAGTTGTGTAAGTCTAGAAAATTTTTCACTTTGTGCTCTAAATATGGTATTAATTTTCAGTGAAGTTCAATTAATGTGGTTTTTTTTACTATAACTTTTATTTTACCAATTTTCTTTCATTAAATATAATTGCATTTCTAATTGTTATAAAGACACATTGCAGTAAATTTCCTAAAAGCCTAATTCTCGCCACGGGGTACCAAAAAATACAGATCGAATTATTGAAAATTTTTATAACATAAATCGTAAATTGTCTGAATATGTTATTTAATTCTAAAACTAAAAAAAAATCGTAACAGACGAAAATGATACACGAGAAGCTTCACAATGTCAAAAATAATAATCTGTTGATTTTATCTGATTTAAGGCAACTTACCAATTAATTAGTACCCTATATGTGCTTAGGTGTATCTTAAAAGTCTTATTATGATTCTATCTGAACTAATTTTATAACAGAATTAATAATTTGTATATATGTCTGGTAGATATTCAAAGGAAACTGTCTTTTACTAAGAACATATAGGAGGTGTGTTAAGAAAATTGCGGGATTTTTAAAATTTATCGGCTTTATAGAGTTCAATTGGTTTTATTATGTTTAAATATGGTACATGCCCCTGAAGTACGACAAAATTTTCAGCTGAATTCATTGCTTAATTTGCCTTTAGCAGCTATAAAAGTTAGGCATATTTTTATGAGCTTGCTGATGTATGATTTTTTCCGATTTCCATAAATAAAGAGAACTTTGAAAGGTCGACGTTTAACAAGCTTAGCTGATACTAAAATCGCATCGCTGAAAGAGCTTTCCCAAAAATCGAGTATGATATGTGTTTCGACGATAGGAAGAAGCGTTGACAGAAGTGTTGAAGGCGACTAAATTAATGTAGATGATTGAAATTTTTTTTTTCAAAAAACTAAAATTTCTCATATTTTTTTGACTCGCCTTGTATGTGTATGAATTATTCATTTTATATACCTATATTAAAAGGTGCTTTCCAAAGTAAACAGGACTTTTTGAATCCAACGCCCCCTTGTGACGCCATCTATATGTCGACTGGTGCGTAAGAATCTGCTATCTTTGTCGATTGTCCAGTGAGAATTTCATGACATTTCATTGATTGAAAGTAAAGTTATTGCGTTTTAAGTGTCAGTATGTTTGTGTTATCAGTGCGATAATGAGCTTTGAACAAAGAGCCAACATTAAACTTTGTTTTAAAATTGGTAAAACTTTTATCGAAACGTTTTAATTGATGAGATAAGTTTATGGCGATGATTGCCTATCTCGTAGCAGAGTTCACGAGTGGTTTCAACGTTTTCAAAGTGGTCGTGAGGATATAAATGACGATCAATATGTCGAAAAATCAAAATCCGTGGTCACCAGAAATTCCATCGAAACTGAATTTCTGCGTGAATTCATTAAAAATCAGCCGAACTCATCCTTGAAATTCATGGAAATGGAATTGAACATCTCAAAAACATCGATTTATCGCATTTTGACCAAACATTTGGGCTTACGAAAGGTGTGTGCTCGGTTTGTTCCGCACAAATTGACTGATGACCAAATATTGCTCAAAATCCGTATCGATCGACGCTTGTGACCGACTATTTGACCAAAAGTCACATTTTAACCATTAACCACTCCCCGAAATGGCACCGTGCGACTTCTTCCCTTTCGGAAAACTGCATTTACTCATGAAAGGAAAGCGTTATATTAAGAATCAACTATAAATCTTTGATAAAAATTTACCTTAAACAAGTAAAGAAGGGCTAAGTTCGGGTGTCACCGAACATTTTATACTCTCGCATGATAAAGTGATAATCGAGATTTCATTATCCGTCATTTACATATTTTTCAAATACCGTATTTGTGTAAAGTTTTATTCCGCTATCATCATTGGTCCCTAATGTATATATTATACAGAGAAGGCATCAGATGGAATTCAAAATAGCGTTATATTGGAAGAAGGCGTGGTTGTGAACCGATTTCACCCATATTTCGTACATGTCATCAGAGTGTTAAGAAAATATTATATACCGAATTTCATTGAAATCGGTCTAGTAGTTCCTGAGATATGGTTCTTGGTCCATAAGTGGGCGGCGCCACGCCCATTTTCAATTTTTTAAAAAAAGCCTGGATGCAGCTTCCTTCTGCCACTTCTTCCGTAAAATTTAGTGTTTCTGACGTTTTTTATGAGTCGGTTAACGCACTTTTAGTGATTTTCAACATAACCTTTGTATGGGAGGTGGGCGTGGTTATTATCCGATTTCTTCCATTTTTGAACTGTATATGGAAATGCCCTAAAAAAACGGCTCTGTAGAGTTTGGTTGACATAGCTATAGTAGTTTCCGAGATATGTAAAAAAAAACTTAGGGGGGGCGGGGCCACGCCCACTTTTCCAACGTACTACGTACAAATCTGCCCCTCCCTAATGCGATCCCTTATGCCAAATTTCACTTTAATATCTTTATTTATGGCTTAGTTATGATACTTTATAGGTTTTCGGTTTTCGCCATTTTGTGGGCGTGGCAGTGTGCCGATTTTGTCCATCTTCGAACTTAACCTTTTTATGAAGTCAAGAAATACGTGTACCAAGTTTCATCATGATATCTCAATTTTTACTCAAGTTACAGCTTGCACAGACGGACGGACAGACGCACGGACAGACGGACAGACGGACGGACGGACAGACAGACATCCGGATTTCAACTCTACTCGTCACCCTGATCACTTTGGTATACATAACCCTATATCTGACTCTTTTAGTTTTAGGACTTCCAAACAACCGTTATGTGAACAAAACTATAATACTCTCCTTAGCAACTTTGTTGCGAGAGTATAAAAATAGTTGTTTTTTACTGCGATTCGCACATAGAAATTTATTAACAAGATGTCAAACGGGCTTTTATATCATTGAAAAATATAACGACTTTCTGGTATAGTGACAAGATAACATTCAACTGCTCGTCCTTCAGAAATGTATTGATAATGTTGAATAATAAAGCTTCTTTGGTATGGGTGAATATGAATATTTACTTTGTCGTAAGTGATCATAATTTCTGAAATATCATAATTTTTAAGTAATAAAGACATAACAAAAACAGCTAACAACTGCTTAATCGGATAACAAAATTAGGTTAGGTAAGTTTAAGTTAAGGGAGCTCATATTAGCTTGGATTATACGAACTGAGGTTAAGATATTATATTTAAGCACAAAGAGCGCTTAGCATGCCTGACTTTAATCCAAATTGTAGAAGCGAGTTGGAAACTGTGCCACCTACTTATTCCTTTTTAGTAGAAATTCATATCCATATTTTAAATTAGAATTACGCTAATAACCATTACTTTGGTTTATTTTGTAATAATTTTGTAATTTTCGACACAATTATCTCTTTTTATTTTCTGGTCTGTACTAACTCAATTTACTGACCCTTATCATTTCCCAAGAGGGATGCGCACATGTAAACACACACACACATATGGCTTCATGCCTCCATGCAACTAATTGTGTATTACAGTGTTAATCACAGTTACACTTCCGCCGGCATGAAGGAAAGGCAATACTGAGAGTAACGGCTGCAGCACATAGAGTTTGTTTACAGGGCTAGTGTTTGTGTTTGCCTTGGTCATTTAAAGGGTTTGAATTTTGACGTGCACAGACTAAAAGCAGTTACGCTCAAGCACATTTGCATTAAGCATCATATACCTACATATGGAATGTGTGTATACGCAAGGGCCGCTTCACTTAGGCACTCTTTTTGCAAAAGCGAGGGTCATCTTACTACAACCCGTCTACCTTGTGTTAAAATAAATTACCAACACTTATGCATTGGCATGCCAAGCAATAGCAACAGCAACAGCAACAACAAAAGCGAAATGCTGTAAAGCATTGCTATAGTCCCTTGTGCTACGAAGTTGAATAACAGTGGAAGCAACAACAATTACAGTGTAACTTCTGACAACATTTTGACATTTGGCCGAAAACCATAAATGTCAGTTGAGATGAGACTTAGCCGTAGTTTAAATACCAGTGGACAGATTAAAAGTCTAACTAGTTGACCGTAGGTAACATAAGTCACTTTGGGTACACCATGTCGTATGCGAAACTATGCGCTCGCATGAAAGTACATTTACGAGAGGAAAGCAAGAAAAGTGGTTAGATTTCGGTGCACAATAACGTAATGCTGCGGAAATTTACGAGCCACATTCAACAATGTTGTATGTAGGTATTTATAGGTGGACATATGTATGTATAGACTTATGGCCATTATATGTATGAATTTGTATATAACCAAATGTTGCTGGAAAGTTTCTGATTCGGTTTGCAGCAAACGTCTTACATATATACATCATGTCATTGCTTGCACTTGGCTAAATTGAGAAATTACAATAAATACACAAACACACACGCATGCATATCCATACACACCGGACTGGCTATTAAACATTTGAGGGTCACTTTAAATTACTTTTAAGAAGGTCAAATCTAATGAGTGTCATTTTTTGATGCAATTATATATCCGTCTAGGTATGTATGTGTGTGTGCGCTTGTCTCCTGCGTAAATTCACACCAATGTTTGCGGTTATAAGCATTTACGTTAGTAGTTAGGACACACATAATGGTTCTCAAATGGTTGCCACACACATGCATGGCAACCACATCTTTGGCACTGGCTCACGAGTGTTTAAAATTTTTTATTGATCAATTTGCCACTGTTGAATGTCAGCAAAACAGCTGTTGTCGCCGTCCATTGTTCTAATTTAATGTGTGTGTAATTAAAATTAAAAGTTTTCACATTTGTCTGCAATTTCGGGCTGTGCGTGGCTAGTTTCACTTGTATTTATGTGCTGTGCATTTAATTAAATTGCGTTTAGAAGGAATTTTAAAGATGCCAAATTTTGTTACTTAAAGTGCATAAAATTTATTGCAAATTCCAGACGAATTATTACAATTGGATTGTAATTTAATGTGTTTAGTTGAAAAGTGTTGCTTTAAGTAAGCTTTACTAGCTTACTTAGCCTTATTTTAGGTTTAGTAAAAAGAATATAATTACTTTTTTATTTTGTAGCATAGGTTATATGATAGCGATTAGATTAAATACGCTATATGTCTGGCGTTAAAAATTGAAGATTTTGTACTAAAAAAACATATGGTTATGTGACTGATTGACTGGGTGTCAAAGATGGACACAAGCAAAAAGAAAAGGTATCTCACAAATTTTCTTCAAGAAAGACGAAAATGCAAGCCAGGCGGCTGAAAATATATTATAATTAATGTTTATGGCCCTGATATTGAAACAGTCAATCACGCTAAGTTCTGCTTTCGTTGATTTCGTTCCGGAAATCATAGCAAAGATATACCTCACTTTGGAAGTGTCGAAAATGTAGTGTCGAAATGTTGAAATCGTCGGGTCGAATCGTCTTGTAAGCACTGCTTCGATTGCTCAGAAACCAAAAATTGCACAAAATTGGAATCATTTAAATAAGGCTCGAAAAAAATAATCACGATTTATGGGTACCTAAAGCAAAGCAAAAAAGTTTCATGGACCGGATTTTCATTTTGAAATCACTGATTAATGGCAAAAATATCAATCAGTTACTGATGCAGATGATTACTAGTGACTGGTTACTGCATCGGAGTCCACAAGGTTTTCTTATGTGTTTTGTCAGATTGGCAAGGAATCATACGAGTGTACTAGGTGCAATTAGGAAATAATGGGAGTTTTTAAATTTAAGGGGGTATTCTGGTCTAGAAATTTAAAAAAATCGAAACTTTTTTTTTATATTTTCAAAGTTTAACTATTGAAGAATATGTGTAAAAGAGGATTTTTCAAAATTCAAATTATTTTCGGAGATATAGGCATTTTTCTTACTCGGCATCCAAACTGGTTGAACAAAAGACTACGCGAAACTTTAAACGCGTTCTTCTCAAAACTGACTTTTTCGGAACGATACTCACGATTTCTCAGGTTCTACTATACCGATTTACTTGAAATTTTTATAGAGTCGTCTTTATAGGCTTGTCTATGGTTGGAACTAGCCCCATCCCCAAATTTTTATTTTTATCATTTTTAAAAAAATCGAAATAGTCAGAAAAAGTGATCCAAAAAAACTTTTTTTTCAGGCAGTCGCCATTTTGTGAAAAAAATTGTTTCCCACTTTTCCGTAGTTCCGGCCATTGCGACATTATTCTAGATTAATAATCTTATTTTTTGGTTTCAGATAACTAGGAGAGTTGAAATCATGGGTATAGTCACGTGGAAATTTTTAGAGACCTTCCACTTCTTCAGCTCATAATTTTATTGAAATTTTTTACTTTTTTTAGTTTTTAATTTTTTTCTGTACTCTTCGAAAATTAACAAATAACTAATAAAAAATGGATAGTAAAAATATTAATTGTTTTTTTTTACGTCACTTTAAAAATTACCTGAAGTTCATGCTTCTAGACCAGAATACCCCCTTAAAATTTTGCAGGCGTGGAGAGTCCTATTGCCAATTTTTTTTTATTATGTTGATATGCATTTCTTGAATCTGTATTCATTGCTAAGTTTGTCTGTAGCCGTCGCTTAGGTTAGACATGTTTTTATAAGCTTGGTTCGTTTGTTAAAATCTTGGCCAAAACCAATACTGTTACCAAGCCACAGCCTACATATTCGCTTAGTGTCAAGAGCTGCTCTAAAAATCAAATTTGAGAAGTGTTTCTTACGAAGAAGAAGAGGAAGAAGCGCTGCCAGAAATGCTAATATCCAATGGGAACTATTTCGCTACCCTACGGTCAAATCCTAAACAATTGGATTGTCAGAAGATTGCAACGCCGCACATGATAAGTGACTCTTTTGCATCTACCTTTTAGGCTGCACCTGATACCACTGACCAAAGCCGGGGAAATCCATGGCAGAACTTTATATTAAACAGGAAAAAAGTGAATTTCGGTTGCACCGAATCTATAATACCCTTCCTTGTTTAACAAACAAAGAAGTTTCCATGAAAGAACTGAATTTTGATCGGTTAGTTTGTATGACTTGGACAATTGGTCGGAGATTGTAATATTGCCTTACACAATAATCCTTTGCAAACTTTCTGAAAATGTCTCGTTAACTAAAATGGCTTGCAATATAACCACTTGATTCCGAACGTTGAGTTTGTATGACAGCTATATGTCATACTAGTTCGACATCTGTTCCGACAATGGGGCAACTACCTGCGGAGTAAAGGACGTGCGCATAGTCTCAGATTGATATCAGTATTCCCTAGTATATGGTAGCTGTGGGCCGATTTTACACATTTTTGACATTAAGTTATAGTATGTCCAATTTTATTTCTTTATTTAATTTTGCTAAGAAATTTTACATATTTTATACGGTAAAATCCTACTGAAAGTTTGAAATTTTTGTATTAGGTATGTAGCGTTAGGGGTGATGTGATTTTCTACATTTTTACTGAAAAACTTCTCTTCTCTCTCATACAGAAACTTCACAGATTGTCTGCTATATCTAAGCGGGATAAAGTAAGTAGATTAGAAGTTCGAATAATTTTATATATTTAGGATATGATGCTAGAGGAATCAACACATTATTATGATGAAAAGATTTTTTTTGTATTGAAACGTAAAAAAGTTATGGTTTGACAATTCATTCATATTGCCACTAGTAACAAATGTAAATTTTCTCAATATTTTTCTCAGTTTATAAGATAAAACAATAAAAGCTCTATTAAGAAGCTTTCTTTTTTCAACTAAATTTTGTTTAAAAAAACTAAATATTATGATATTTGTTATCTTAGAAGATCGTGAAACGTTGTTCTTTTTTGTCTGCGAATGCTATTTATAATCACTCTTGGTTGTCGGGCTTCAGCGTTTATGTGATTTTGTAACTTTGGGGTATGTTTCGATGCCGTTTCGCGAATGACTTCCGAACCATTTTTATGTGAAGATCATGATGTAGATCTGAATTGCGTATATACCAAGGGGCATTAACAACGTTTCGACGAACTTTATTTGTGAATCTTTGATCCGCTTTGATGTATAACGGTGATTGTGCAGTTTGGCGGCGTAGGCATCTTGCTAGTAAACAAAATGTATAAAAGTGGTCCCAGAGCACTTTCTTGGGGTTCACCTGTTTTTATTAGCTGTAACATATGATTGTCACTGTTTAATTTTGAAGTAACGGTTGATCAGGCAAGTGGTAAGTCGGTTAGATACTGTGGAAAGAGATGTCTTAATTTATGAAGTAAGCAATCGTGGCATACTCTTTCGAACGCCTGGGCTGTGAAGTTGTGCTTTTTTCCACCGCATCTTCTATTATGATTGTTATTCGGCGAACTTGTTCGATTGTGGAATGTAGAGATCTAAATATTCAAATTGATGAATTGGTTTAGGCCCTTTTCTTCATTTATGTTAAGCAGTATTCTTATAATTATAGCTTCAAGTAGCTTGGACAAAACAGGCAACAGTGAGATTGGACGATATGCGAGGCCTCATGTGCGCTTTTGGTAGGTTTTTGTATCATAACGATTGCAATTACCTTCCATGGCAATGGGACGTATCTAAGATTTAAGCAAGCGTTCATTATCGTCGTAAGCTTTGATAACGCTTTTCGCGTTAGATTTTTCAGTACGTCAAGTCGAAGCCATAGTCTTTTTGGTTTAAATATAGTTTGAATGATACTTTCCACTACTTTATTTGTTGCTGGTTAGACATCACACAAAAAGGTCAAACGTAAAATAATTCCAATCCGTATGTCTATTAAAAATAAGGCGGTATGTCGATTTCTTTTAGATGGTCTTTTAGGATTAGATATGCTGGTGAGTGGTCCGAATTTAAGTCCAATCCATTTTCCGTGGTAATGAAGGTCTTGGCTCCTGAAAGCAACTGTGGCTACTCGATGCGATTTCACGCCTGCTGGCAAGCCGACTTACTGGCCTTTCGTCACAAGAGAATTACCCGGGTTTTTCATTACTCAACAAATATCCAAAATCTTCACTACCATGATGAAAATATGTTCTCTGATTTCAAATATACATATAACATTGATTGACCGATATTTTCAGTAAAGACCTAGCGGTATTTGAAGGCTCATATTATCCGATAATTTATAGATGTGAGATAGTTCCGTATAATGGTGCTTGATGTATACACTGTAAAGTAAATAATCAAAGGAAATTTCGAATATTGATATATAGGAAATTTATGGGGTTGTGGCAGGATATAATTTAATTTTAACATTTTAAATTAAGAATCAGTTAGGAAAATGTAATGCATAAAATTTAGTTGAACATGGTGGAGTAATTTCCTTGTTATAGGATCTCATTATAAGGTGCGTGCTGCAACATCAAAGGTCCAATCTTGACACGTTCTCTTATGCGACCTATTTGTGGGTGTAGTCATTATTCTCCTACGTCCGATTTTGGTGAAATTTTATTCCCAACTTTAATACTGATAATTATGGATGAATCATATGTGTTAATCGTATAATTAAACTACGTTTTAAATTTCCGAAATAACAAGCCAGTGATACTAATAAATTATATAGTTAATTTTTTAATTAAAGGCAAACATACTTAACATTAAATCCACAATCAAAACATATATTGCAACAATATTTTGCTATTTAAATGTTTTTATTCACAACTGTAAACATTCGCTTTCGCAAATTGTTGCACGGTGAATATTTGCGGTTATTTGAAACATTTAATGTCAATCACTTTGAGTGATTTTTTGCTAATTACACGGCAAAAAGGCCGCCACACGAGGCGTGCTGCACATATCAATTTTGCATTATTCAATATTTATTGGCAATCATTTTGCGGGTGTGCCACAAACAATTTGCCTACCCACCAACAAATGCACAAGCACATAATAAAGGGCACGCTTGCATAAATATTATTATGCAGTAGTAAATAAAAGTTTTGAAAAAAAAAAATGCTTCCCTCAATTAAAAAATACAAACAACAATTTAA
This sequence comes from Bactrocera tryoni, assembly GCF_016617805.1. Taxonomy (NCBI): domain Eukaryota; kingdom Metazoa; phylum Arthropoda; class Insecta; order Diptera; family Tephritidae; genus Bactrocera; species Bactrocera tryoni. Next base: position 33,269,681 of record NC_052502.1, read on the forward strand.
ATGATTTAAAAAATCCGATTAAATATGCATTTACAGATCAGCCATTAAGCGGTGAAGTGCCAACATTTTGAAGAGTTCGATAAGGCAACAAGTGCACTCATTGTGTGGGAGTTATTGTGAAGTCGACTATGCTCGGCGATAGACTTAATTTGATTAACTGATTTTTAATTGACTGTCAATGCGTGCTGAATTACTTGTAAACAAACAGAATGAAAGTAGCGGCATACATACACACAGATTTGCTTGTTGTTTATTCGATTAATGAGCGAATGAGTTAAGTGTACTTAAATACGTGCAAATATACGTACCTGATTACATATTTTCGCATAGGCACAAATATTTACTTAATTGCACGAAAGAGATTAATTTTGTTATAAATCAATAATCAAATGCGTCAGACACATCATACTTTTTGTCTAGGACAACGGCCATGTTACCTCCCAAATTTAAGTGAAACCATACATATATGCCCGATCTACTGGACTTTTCTATCATATTTTAGAGTGCGAAAATGGAAGAAATCGAGATAAAGCCACGCCTTTCCATATAAAACTCTTTCTGATTCTTCCCCTTTCCAGTATGCAAAATAAGCCCCAATGAGTATATAGAGAAGTGTCTTTAAGGTATGCTATCTGAAGTCTAAAAATTGTCAAAATCGAATCATAAAAGTTCCAGCCCCAGAAACCAAATATATTGATCCCCGTACCTATCGCTGACTTTTTACCTCATAATATATAATATGTTAATTATCTTAATAAAATTAAGAAAGCGCGTTTTTCTGATAACAGTGTATTCTTGTGACCAAAATGGATAAAATCGGGTAACAACTTGCCCCATACCCATTTAACTAATATCAGGACCTCGGCCTACCATAATAAAACTAATTTTTTGTGGTAAAATTTGTTTTTTATTCAGAATAGTATGTAGTCCCCTTCAAGGGCGATACACCGATTAAAGCGACCCTTTAACTTTACTATACCATTTTTATACTCTCGCAACAATGTTGCTAAGGAGAGTATTATAGTTTTGTTCACATAACGGTTGTTTGTAAGTCCTAAAACTAAAAGAGTCAGTATATACCAAAGTGATCAGGGTGACGAGTAGAGTCGAAATCCGGATGTCTGTCTGTCCGTCCGTCTGTCTGTCCGTCCGTGCAAGCTGTAACTTGAGTAAAAATTGAGATATCATGATGAAACTTGGTGCACGTATTCCTTGACTCCATCAGAAGGTTAAGTTCGAAGATGGGCAAAATCGGCCCACTGCCACGCCCACAAAATGGCGGAAACCGAAAACCTATAAAGTGTCATAACTAAGCCATAAATAAAGATATTAAAGTGAAATGTGGCACAAAGGATCGCATTAGAGAGGCATATTTAAACGCAATTTTTTTGGAATAGTGGGCGTGGCCCGCCCCTACTAAGTTTTTTGTACATATTTCGGAAACTACTATGGCCATGTCAACCAAACTCTACAGAGTCGTTTCCTTCAGGCATTTCCATATACAGTTCAAAAATGGAAGAAATCGGATAATAACCACGCCCACCTCCCATACAAAGGTTATAGTGAAAATCACTAAAAGTTTGTTAACCGACTAACAAAAAACGTCAGAAACACTAAATTTTACGGAAGAAATTGCAGAAGGAAGCTGCACCCAGGCTTTTTTTAAAAACTGAAAATGGGCGTGGCGTCGCCCACTTATGGACCAAAAACCATATCTCAGGAACTACTCAAACGATTTCAATGAAATTCGGTATATAATATTTTCTTAATACCCTGATGACATGTACGAAATATGGGTGAAATTGGTTCACAATCACGCCTTCTTCCAATATAACGCTATTTTGAATTCCATCTGATGCCTTTTCTGTATAATATATACATTAGGAACCAATGATGATAGCGGAATAAAACTTTACACAAATACGGTATTTGAAAAATATGTAAATGACTGATAATGAAATCTCGATTATCACTTTACCATGCGAGAGTATAAAATGTTCGGTGACACCCGAAATTAGTCCATCCTTACTTGTTCTGAAACGATTTGTCCTTTGTTTCAAAATTGGCCGCAGTTTCAGCTCTTCTTTCGACGAAAATTTCTTCCCAGCGAGCATCTTTTGAGGTCTGAGAACAGGAAATAGTCGCTTGATGTTAGATCTGGAGAATACGGTGGATACGGAAGCAATTCGAGTCCCAATTTATGGATTTTTGCTACTGTCTTCATTTACTTCTGACGCGGTAAATTATCTTAGTGAAACATCACTTACTTTTGACTGTCGACTGTCGGAGTGAAATGATAGATCCAAGTTTCATCCACACACACATCCACACGCACACATTTTGCTCTTGAGGCATCCACTTTGCACAGAGCTTTCTCAAACGAAAATAGTCCTAAATGATATGATGTCCTCGTTGAGTTGATATCTCTAGGGTGCCTGCTATCTCGAAAAATTTCACTTTACGGTCATCCGAAATTACTGTGTGGACTGTTTTCGTCGGTAACAACCTCATTTCTACGTACACTGCCTTCATCGTCCTCAGTGTTCATTTCGCCTCGTTCGAACTTAGCAAACCACTTTTTAACGGTTGTTTTCGCTGGTGAAGAGTTCAAAAATGTTGATAGATCCAAACTTTGGCTGCAACAGTTTTTTCCCCAAAAATCAGTGCTTTATTACCACATGAAATTCCTTTTGATCCATTTTTTCACAATAACAAAAGTTGCTTCACTCAAAATTAATGATCCGACAGCTGTTAAATTTATACACGCGCCTTTTGAAGGATAAGGCTAACAAAAAATATATTTATAGGTTAACGTTATTTAAGTCTTAGGCTGGGGACTTGTTATTTGACCTGTTATATTAGTGGTGTTATGTAGGTGCCTTAATTCAATTCAATTAAATTTTCTGTTAATAATATGTAAATAGTAATCTCAAAAATACATAAAATCGGGCCAATACTTCGCTTACCTTCCTTATGAGTAATATAATATTTCTAATTTCATGTTAACTTTATATCGCATTTATTGCTTATTACATCAATGTCATAGGGTAATGCAACAAACCCACACCTTTATCTGCCTTCAATATACTGTGCTGATTTTAAACTGTTTAGGTTGATTAAAGTGTACAAGTTTTCTCAAATATTATTGAAACCACAGAAAAGAATGAAGTTCGTCTAGATCTTGATCTAAACCACACATTCCTGATAATGGGTTGTCAAAAAAGTCTTGCGGTATTTTTATTGAATTTTTTTTTATTGAAATTGAAATGAATTTTTGATGACTCATGCCCAGCTCTACGGCTGATACTATGCCGGTCTCTTTCGACCAATTCAGCGATTTTATCGCAATTTTCGACGACAGGCCTTCCGGAGCGTGACGCATCTTCAACCACCTCTACACCAGAACGAAAACGTTGCAACCATCGTTGTGCCAGGGAAATGGAAACTATATCGTGTCCATAAACTGCACAAATTTTATTGGCGGCTTGAGATGCATTTTTGCCTTTATCGTAGTAGTACTGTAAAATATGCCGTATTTTCTCTTTATTTTGCTCCATGTTTGCGACGCTATAACTCACGAACGACTTAAAAGAAACGACAATCAATCAAACACGTGTTAGCGCGTGAAATGAGCTTTCCAAAAAGATACGAGTATAGCATGACCCGATGCGACGAATAAAACTAGAACTACGCGCTTTCAGCGCCAACTAGCGAAAATACCGCAAGACTTTTTTGACAACCTAATATAATGAATGTCAATCCTCTGGTTGACGTTTTTCACATATACTCAATATATTCATATACCTCTTTGGTTGAGTTTATATCACTTACTTATGTATATCTCATTTCAAGATAATTTTAACATAATTTTAGCTGACATGAAGGAAAATAAAGCAATAAATCAGAGTGAGGCTATAACCTATAATATAACTTAAGGGGTTATATACATATAGTTAGGAGGTCGACAAAAAGGCATTTTTCAAGAATTTTTTCTAAGCAAACTATTTAGTTTATTGATTTGAAACTTGGCCTGTATATTATGACAACCTTAAACTATATTCACATATTTTTTATTGCCAAAAATAATTATCGAGTACGTTTATATTGCCAATTTTGCAGAGGTCCGCAAAAAAAAGGCCTCTTGCGGTGAGCACGATATCTCTGGACTGGGTCATCTAAAATGCAAAAACCAAATAAATTTCATTAATCTCATAAATAATCTAGTGATTGATCGAAGGAAAAAATGTTTGACTAAGTGGCGGCTACTCAAAGCAAAATGTTCGATTTTTGACCAAAATTCTGGTCTTTAGTTGTTTATAAAATAAGAATTATTTTAATCCTTCTATTAATTACTAAAAAATATAGTTAAGAAGCTTGTGTAAAAATTTCAGACCGATCGGTTCAGCCGTTTCTGAGAAAACTTGCTCACCGACTTTGAAAACACCGTTTCGAGAAAAACGAGTTTAAAGTTTTGAAAGCACTTTACATGTATTCGGCGTGCCTTCACTAATGTGTCTATAACTTCGAAAATATTCGTCGGATCGACTTGAAATTTTGTGTTTGTATATTCAGATATAAATATATATTAAGAAAACGCAAAAAAAAATCGATTTTTTGAAAATCCTAACTGTATATAACCCCTTAATAAAATACAATTTGGTATTAACGATTTCATCTAACAATGAATGTTTAATTCTTTATATATGTATATGAGGCCGAGTGTTGTCATAATGCAAAATTGTTGTTGTGGATAACGCCCCACAACCCATTGTTCAACCAGTTTTATAAGCTTACAACACAGTTCGCGATTTTGTCTTTTTTGTTGATTAGGCTGGTTGGCCAGTTTACGCTTATGGTTTTTTGCATTTAAAGCTGATTCTGCTAGCGCCTCTCGTGTTTGCTAACAATCTTCATCGAGTAATGCCTCCAGTACCTCATGTTACAATCCATAATAACCACTTTGAACTTGTGCAAACCACCTTTAACATATTCGCTCAGCTAGATCATCTTCACCATAAACAATAAAACATAATCATAAACCACCAACATACGTTGAATTTCAGCTGAGGTTTTCTTAGAAAGAATATAGTTATAGTCCCAGTAGTCTGCCATTTTTTAAATTTCAAACTTTTTTGTTATTCCTAATATTTCTAGGTCATTTCATTGGTAATATATCACAGATTAATAATCTTTTTATATCCTTAAGTGAATATTAAGTTTGCCACTAAGTTTGTAACAACCAGAGCGAAACGTCTTAGACCCTATAAAATATTGTATGTATGTATATAATTGGTCAGTGTGATGAGCTGAGTCTATTTAGCCGTGTCCGTGTGTCAGTCTATCGAGTATTTTGGATGATTCTATTATATTATTCTTAATTGAATGTGTATTAATCCCCTTGTTTTTATGATATCGATCTGAAATTTTGCACACGTCCTTTTCTCCCCAAGAATCGCTTGTGGGATTCGCCAATATCGGACCACTATACCATAGCATACAGCTGCCATATATATCGATCGATTAAATGTATGTCCTTGTATGAACATTTTTTTCATTTCGTGGACCAAAGCAAGGCTACAATCTCCCAAAAAATTTTCAGATCGTGTCATTATAACATGCGACTATAACAGCCATACGAACTTATCGGCCAAAATCAAGTTCTTGTATATATGTACATACATTTGTATGAACACTAATAGAGAATACTTTCGTGTTAAATGACAGCCTGATAGCCACTTTTCGGCATATTGACACAGTCTGTCAGTCTCCTGTTAATCATCCTTTTTAATTAGTGAAAGCAAATCAACGATTATACTAAATCTCGTATCTTGACGGTCGCTTTGAAACCATTTTTTCCAAAAATACGAAACGAGTCGCGAGTAGTGGCGGCGTTGGGCGGTGAACTTATCGGAACTCCCTCATAAATATAAGTTTTATTAAGACTTTAACCGTTTTATAGTAACCATCAAATGTCTATAGACAACAAAAAAGAGCTAACTGTTTACATAAAGTGTTATCAACTGTTTTACAGTAATTTATAAAATGATAATCAAGGGTATCAATATCAAACCTCTACAATTCCCAGAACCAAATATAGGTACCAAAAGCGATTCTCAAAAATAGATATGTATGAATAGTGTACATAAAAACAAATCCAGCGACTTAATTGCTTTTACTACTGTTGCGTGGCCTGCGCCTGTCTTTCGGATCCAAGCGAGATGATGATATACACTGGTAAAAAGAGTTGGTTTGCGAATTTCACCACAGTATGAACTCCAAGAAACAATAGCGGCCACAAAATCACCACAAATTAGTGGACCACCCGCGTCTCCACGACAGGCGTTCAAATCCCATGGGTCTGTCTTGCCGGCACATATCATCGTCTCATCAAATACATCGGGATAAAATTGTTGACAATAATCATATGAAAATACCGTTAAAACAGCATTTATTGGTGCAGCCGCGTAAGGACCGCGCTGTAGGAATAAAATATGATCAATAATATTTCCACACATTTGGGTACGATACAGAAAGAAAGTAAGCACACACATAAAACAGTTGACCCCAACCAAGGATGCGGCACTTTGTTCCATTTGGTATAATCTCCTCATTGAGGGGTATTACTTTGATGAAGTCATTGTCGTCAGGAAAACTTTTAGCGAGACGCAATAATGCTATATCGTGAGCACCTGCTGGTATAAATTCTTTGTGAGGCATCACTTGGAGCACTTTCATTTCAAGCGTTCTCTTGGACCTAACTAAACGATTCGGCGCCCCTGCAACCACGACAAGACGATGTGTGCGAGTAATAATTTTACGACGACTAGAGTTTGTGGTAGAGAAATTATATAAATAAAATAAGTTACAATAATATGAGCAGTCACTGGTACAGGTAACCCTCTACTCACTCAATAACACAATGCGCCGAGGTTAATATTAAATTGCTGGATATGATTGAACCAGTACAAATGTGATTGTCTCCGAAGTACGCGGTCGCTCGGGTGGTACGTATGGATACGAGATGCTTGTAAGGTTGAAGTCTCTTGAACCTCTCAATTCCGTTAAGAAATGAAAAGTTCATGTTCGGCGGGAGCCTTTTACTGTTATAAAGGCAGGTGTTCCTTCGGCTGTGAACATTTTGTCCGAGTAGCAAAAATAATGTTGTACAACAGAGAATAGGCGAGAGTTGTAGTAATGTAGACATAGATGCCAGAAACTATTTCTATTTGATGTTATTCACACAAAAAGACAAGACAAATTTCGTAGAATCGATTTGTCGATTTTTCGGAACAGATTGAATTGTACATGGAGGGTAAACAAAATGCTTGAAATCCAAACAAACGACTGGTATTGAAATTGAAAAAAATTGAATGAAATTCTTTAGAAATAAGTTTTGTGAGCAAAGTTATAGGTAAAGTTGGAAACAATATACAAAAGCCGTAGTACCCTGAAAACATTTTTAAATATTCTCATCCTCAATTAAAAAGTGGGTGTACTTGAAATATGACAAGTTTTTCATAAAGTTTTTCAATATCAAATCAAATGAATTTTGCTAACCTGTTAACCGATAGTTTAAAATTCTTTTATTGGATATGTAGGGATAGGGCTGGTATCGACCTGATTTTGATGTTGTTACCAGGAAAGTAAATTCTCTGAATTTCATTAATATATCTCACGTATTGATCGATATTTTCAGTGCAAAGTCACACACAGGCACCTAGGTCACATATTCGGTTCCTGGCCACTCGAAAATTTATAGTCCACAGTAAAGTTGGCGTTCTTTGAAGGCAATATTTGTGCAAAGTTTGTTTCCGATGTTTTCATTGTTGCCTGATTTATGTACTGCAAAACGAAAAAATCAAATGGAGTATAAATTATAGTCCGATTTCACACCATTTTCTACAGTTTTAAAGAAAAAACACAGAAACTTCAGATTTGATGGGGAGTGTTTATTATCTTCATTTAACTTTTGAAGATTATCTCTTTAAAGTTTTGGCCGTGGCTACGTCTCAGATAGTCCGTCCGTTGAGTTCAATTTTCGATAATTCGTTCGAGCATTTCGTCTGGTAACTGGCGAATAACACGCGTGACGTTTTGCTCCAAGGCCTGAGTCGAATCAATTGGCCGCAAACTTTAGACTTAACATAGCCATACAGGAAAAAGTCTAACGGTGTGATATTACACGATCTTGTTAGCCAATTGACCGGCCTAAAACATGAAATTATCTGCTCACCGAAGTGTTCTCTCAATAAATCTATTAATTGATCCGATGTGTGGGATGTGGCGCCGTCTTGTCGAAACCAAATGTTGCCGAGATCACGAACTTAAATTTCATTCATCAAATAGTCGGTTATCATAGCGCGATAACGATCCCACCGGCATCATTTTTGAAGAAATGTGGACCGATGATACTACTGGTCTACAAACCACAGCAACTCGTTGTTGAATCTCGTTGAGCCAGAAATGGGCCTCAGCGTTGAACAAAATTTTGCTCGAAAACGTCGGATCTTTTTGGAACTTTTCAATAGATCATAGAGCAAAACGATGTAGCTTCGAATGGACTCTCAGCTACGGCTGCTATATTTTCTTCACTATGTACTGGATGTGGTCTATTTGCTCGAATATTATCCAATAATGAGTTTTAGGTCTCAAGATGGGTGTTGCGAATAGTACGCTCAGTAGGCCGTTCTTTTATGAGCGTTGCAATGACCTGACTGATTTCGTCCATATGAAATATCAATTTCCTCAGACTGCCAGGGAACTCGATAAAGACAAAATATATGTAGCTACAGAGTAGACTTTTACCAAGTTTGGAGTAAATCAGTTAAGTAGAACTCAAGAAATAAAAACAAAAGCTAAATGTCGAATTGAATGTGACGGTTTGGATGTCATGTCACTAAAATAGTTATACCTCTGGAAATAACTAAATTTTTTACGAACTCTCTTAAGGGTATAGCCTTGAAAGGTTAAACTGGGATAGTATGAAAAATATACATTAAGAACAGCTTTTAAGTACTATTCAAAAGAAAAGCTAAATATATGAATCAGTGCCATAAATTATTAAAGACTTGGTGATTGAGAAGGCAAGCCACTATAACTTTTTATCTTTTTATTACTTGTAGTATGTATGTATGATCAATATAGGTATATTCTAAGAGCCCATACAAGTAGTTATAATATACTTAGCTGAAAAAGTATTTGTATTCACATCCACTAATAAAGACGTAGCGCTCATCACAACAAGTCATTACGATTTTTTGCCTCTTTTCCATTGCTTTCCGTCATTTGTCCACTTTGTCGCAGAGAAAATTACTTTTCCACTTGGCATACGTAGATAAATGTAATGAGAATAATCGCGAAACCGCTGATGATAATAAGGTTATTTCGAGAACAAAGTAATAGGAAGGCAGACTAGGAGAATAATTGCGGAAAGGAATGCTCGAGTGCATGGCTGTCGTTATTATGTTATATTTTCTTTTACTTTTAGTCGTTTAGTTTATATTTTCTGTTATTACTCGCTGCAATATGATTGCAATTTTAATTACAACTGAGAATTGCAGTCTTGTCTGTGGTATCTCGATAACGGCATGAGCTTTTCTATGAGGATATCAAGTCTCAATGGAGTAGTGTTTACTTGTAATGTATTGTGACAGGTTTTAAATAGTTTGTTAGATATGTTATTAAGATATAGAATTGATACAGTTCAGGCACGGTTTAATTAATATTTTGATTTCTCTGAAGTGAATACATTGCTACTTGCCTTTTTACTTCTGAAATTGTTTTTAATTATTTCAGAGAAAAGGGTTCAATATTTTAGTTTATACTTAATTTGAAAATATATACTTTTCCTAATCATTTCTCTCGATTTTAGTACTAATTGACGTAATGCACGTCTCACAGTTTGTTTAAGTACTTAGCTTAAGTACTTAAGTTTGAAGTTTTACAATTTACTCTTACATGAAATGAAGGTCTTCCCAATAATTCACGAATTTCTTTACACACCAGTTGGAGGATAAGAATCTTTTGGGAAAATGAAAATATTAATATAATATGCAAAAGGTTAAATACCAGGAGATATATATTTTCTTAACCACACATTAATACATGTGTATGTACATTTATATATTATATATCGTATGGTGGTCCTAAAGCTTCTAAATAATACTTTCACAGATACGAAATCACAAAAAGTTCTGTCATTATTTATCAGAATGAAAGCTTTTTACCATTAGTCTTATATAAAAACAGAAAAAGTGATCCGACCTGAATAATTTCTCCGATGATCGGGCCATTGCGCTAGAAAATAATCCTCACAACTATATGCTATAGAAATCCAATATAAACTATTTCTTCGGTGATTGTATCATAACCTAAAAAATGAATGATCCAATGATCCTTTTTTATCGTGGATAGTTGATTTGGCGATGTTCGGAACAACTCGGACTGACGTATGGAACGACTTGGCGCATTTTACGTCGAGATCTTAAATTGAAGGCGTTCAAAATACAGCTTGTGCAAAAACTGAAGCCGCTCGACCTTCCCAAGCGAACTGCTTCGCTCTATGGTCTCTTGAAAAGTTGCGAAAAGATTCCACGTTTTCGTGCCAAATTTTGTCCAGCGATGAAGCTCATTTTTGGCTCAATGGGCATTTAAACAAGCAAAAGTGCCGAATTTGGGACGAACAGTAACTGAAAGAGATTCAAGATCTGCCATTTTAATCAGAAACAGGAAAAAACGTTAGCTTCGGCTGCACCGAAACTAATATACTTTTCACACGTGCATTTCCTTTAGTAGCTATGTGTTCAGTTTGTATGGAAGCTATATGCTTCTAGCAATCCGATCTGAACAATTTTTTCGGATATTATATTGTTAAGCAAGCCTTAAGCAGTAATCCATGTCAAATCTCGTGAAGATACCACATCAAATGCGAAAGTTTTCCATGCAAGCCCTTGATTTCGATCGTTCGGTTTGTATGGCAGCTATATGTTACAGTGGTCCGATATCGGCATTTCCGACAAATGAGCAGCTTCTTGAAGAGAAAATGACGTTTGCAAAATTTCAAAACGATATCTTAAAAACTGAGGGTCTAGTTCGTATATATACAGACGGACAGACAGACAGACGGATAGACAGAGAGACGGACATGGCTAAATCGACTTAGCTCAACATACTGATCATTTATATATATACTTTATAGGGTCTCCGACGCTTCCTTCTGGGTGTTACAAATTTCGTGGCAAACTTGATATATCCTGTTCAGGGTATAAAAACCACGGTTTGGTGTGGTTTGTTGGCCGGTGGAATCATCAGTTTATATTTCTGCCGTTGATGCCGTTGAGAATCGTCAGTGGCGACCGTTATCGTGCCATGACAACCGACTTTTTGATGCCTGAAATTCAAGCTGAAGATCTCGGCGACATTTGGTTTCAACAAGTCGACGACACTTCCCACACATCGTATCAAACCAAACTGTGTAGTTCTGTTTTCGATTTTTTCGGTTAAGTTTTTCAATACATTCTTGGTTAATGGGCTTTCATTTTATGTTAAAAAAACATATTTATAAATCTTCTAATGTTCTAAAATATTGTTAACTTTCTTAATACTAATAATTATTATTTAAATTCCGAATTACATTTGTGTGACTTTTTTAGTTTTTGGACCACCTTGTAAATGCATAAATTTCGATTGTGCGATTGTATGCTTTGATAAAACGTGACTTTGAATCAAATATGGCGCTCAATCGTGGGAAAACATCACGTACAAAGCATGGCCCCACTTTTCCTCCGTTAACTCAACGGACATGCAAATCTGCATTTTGAGAACAAAAACACGACTGTAAAAATTTTGGAATAATTTGAATTCTGGATTGTATTGGGTTAAAATGAGTGATTATTAACTAACTGTTGTACATATTAAGAAAAATGTAAATAAGCCAATTCAGTTCTTTCATAAAACGTCATCGAAACTAATTTAGCATATAATAATTAGTATTATTTAATTAGTCATTAAAACCGATTTAAATTTAGTTTATGTCCCCTTATAGAGTAAATTTAGAATTGTATGGATCATTCATACTCACTATTATTAGTCTCTTCGTAAATATTTCCTTTTATCCACCACTTAAGTGGCAATTATAATGTTAGTCTATGTCCTTAAGGGGGTCGTTTACCTTCGCGGTTTAAAAAAAATATATTTTTTACATACTATTTCATAACTATATAGAAATTGATTGAATATTAAATTGAGAATTTAAAAGTATGTTCATTTACGAGATTTTTGGTTTCAAAGTGCTGAAGCTGGAATCTATTGCCAAGAAGTCAACAACCTCGCACCAGCAATGATTCGTTCAATGGATTGTTGTTTTCTATAAATAAAAATATTTATTAATTGATGTCATAAAAAAATGTTGCTGAAATATAATCTGTAGAAGATAGATATATAGATAGAAATAAATTGAGACGAGATTTTCGACCTAAAGTCTTCCCGTTCTGTCACAGAAACTCATATGTACCCAGCAATCTGATTAATTTCCAGTATCTGGGTGTATTTTTAAGGCAATTTGATCCCTATTCCAATATATAGATCCTCGGTCCTTGATTACTGTGCAGTCTACAATCATGTGCTCGGGAGTTTTCGGCTCCTGGGCGAAAACCGGCAGTTTGCACAAGAGCCTGCAGTGCCGTCAAAAATAGGCCGACATTTGAACCCGAAGATAAACCACCCCTTTGAAATAAAAAAATGTTTTCAAGAATGTCATTCATTTCTGTTATTTCTTTATGACTTTTGCTACAAATTGGTCAACTAATTGTTCTGTTGAAAGCTTTGCTTTTGAAATAACACCTCAGATAGATGTCTAGACCCTATCCCAAGACCTATTTTATTAGCAAGCAATTCGAAACAAACTTCATATGTTACAGTCTGCAGACCATTGATAAATTTCATGTTGAGGGTTACTGATATCCCGTAATCAACCAATTTACACAATATTGATAGGTCACATTGTCAATAACATTACAAAAGTAAAAGAAGGTTCACCTTGTCCTTATTCGCAAGTTTATCTCTACTTATTACTCATACGCCATGTTGTCCAACATTTATTGTGGGAATTCTTCGGAATGTACATTACAGTTAGTATTGCATTTAAATTTATATACAAATATTTAGACTTATGATCTATACTTATAGATTCTATAGTATATGAAAAGATTACGTAAAGTGTTATACAAAAACGTCATGATAAGTGTGCTCCATTGAGATAGATTCATAAGTTTAACGTTTAATGACATTGTAAATTACATTTCTAGACACAAGAAGTATAAGTTATTCGTCTTTTTAAATAATAATGAATATGAAGTCGCAAAATATTTCTACATTCCAAGATCAATGCTTAAAGTATTGCTTCCGAAATTCTTAAATTCCAAACTCACTCACTTTAGCTTTATTGTCTACATAGCCAACATCTGCAGTATATTGTTTGAATGGCACCACCAAACAACCAAAAAACACATTACACTTTACAAATATTTTCCTGAACTTTTCTTCACCGCCGAGAAAAGTGAAATTGCTACGCATTCAACTGTGCAATAACGCATTTCGATTGTCCAAATTGGTGTTTGCTTTTTTTGCCATAACTCGAGTACATCCTTTTCATATGAATATCTGTTGCTACCAACATGGGTGACCTTAACCACGAGCAAAGCTTGTAGCCCTCCACAAAAGAAATTATGAAAAAATATGTGCTGGCGCTTTCACACTTTTACTTCGGCGCGAACAGACACCTTTTTTGGCAGCTGTTTCGAAATTTATGATAAAAGTTTTCCTCAGCTCTTGCCTGTGAAATGGCGTTTACACATTTTGGCTTCGTCGAAGCAAAGCGAGCAATCACTACAATCGGCACAATCGAAGGTCAATGGTAATATTGTTTTGCTGACCTCGCAGCAGCCACTTGTTTCGTATTTCAATAAATGTTGCTGCTGCTGTTGCTCTTGCCGGTGTGATTTAAGCTTTGGAAAGCTGTTGTAAATTGCTTTATTGAAAATGCTGAAAGTGAATGCAAATGTTATTTTTGGGTATGAATATTATTTTAGTTAATATTTGCGTTGAGCGCTGAAGAACATCTGTGGATTTTCTGTTCGAAAAATGAAACAAATTTGCAATAATGAATATTTTTAAGAGATATCTGAAATAAGTATAGCCTAATTTTATTGTGAATTAAAGGTTTTTATTTTCTCTTAAGACGAAAGCGATTTTTTTATCCATAGTTATTATATATTCCACAATGAAGAGTGCTTGAAACATAACCTTTATAATCATATAACCTGATTCTTATTAACAAAATAAGTATGTATTTGTGGTCATTGTTCAGATTTATCCTAATGTCCAAATCCGAAGAAGGTATCAGCGAAGAAGGATTTGTAATTTTTTAACGAATTATTATAAGAAGCTTAATTTTGTTATTTATGGTACCCTTAATGAGGGATATTAAGTTTGTTATAAAGTTTATAACTCCAAGAAAAGTCGGAGAAGTTTGCATATGATCTGCATAATGAGTTGAGTCGATTTCCCATGTACGTCTCTCTGTAAACATCCAAACTAGTTCATCAGTTTTTTTATATTGCAAATAAAATCTGAAGTTTGGCACCAAACTTTATATTAAACTAGAATATTGGTTCTTCTTCTTTACTGTGTAAGCGGTTAACAACGGCGCGCCAGTCGTTTCTTCCTTTCGCTATTTGGCGCCAATTCAAGATACCAATTGCAGCCAGGTCCTTCTCCACCTTATCTCTTCAAAGCAGTGGAGGTTTTCCTTTCCTTCTGCTTCCAACGGTGGGTATTGAATCGAAAACCTTCAACGCTGGAGTATTTTCTCTTTCATCCGGACAACATGACCCAGCCAGCGCAGTCACTGTCTCTTGAATCGCTGAACTATGTCAATATCGCCGTATATCTCGTACAGCGCATTGTTCCATCGTCTGCGGTATTCGCCGTTGCCAGAGGACCACAAATCTTTCTCAAAACCATTCTCTAGTCCGAAGTAGCACCTGTTGCGAAGACTGACTCAAAGCTGATATTGTTTTTGGTATTGATGCTGGTTCCAAGATAGACGAAATGATCTACGATTTCAAAATTATAACAGTTTGTTTGATGACAGAAGATATATCGTTTTTTCCTCATTCTCAACCAGACCCATACCTTATCCAGTTTGGAGACAGTAGAACTAACGGTACGGTTGTTGAGGTCAATGATATCAATATCATTGACGTACGCAGCAACTGTACAGTGTACACTCTTATAGAAGATTATACCTTCTCTATTTAGCTCTGCAGCTCGTATTAATTTCTTCAGCAATAGGTTGAAGAAGTCACACGTTAAGGAGACCCCTGTCTGAAAGCTCGGTTGGCATCGAACGGCTCGGAGAGGTCCTTCCCTATCCTGACGGAGCTTTTGGTGTTGCTCAACGTCAGCTTACACAGCTTTATGGAGATACCAAGTTCAGACATAGCGTCATAGAGCAGTTTCTTTTCGAGCTGTCGAAGGCGACCTTAAAATCGACGAAGGGGTGGTGTGTCTCGATCTTCCTTTTCCAAGATTCGGCGCATGGTGGAAATCTGGTCGATTGTACATTTTTCAGGTCTTTAAGGCACGTTGATAAGGTCCAATATTGATGGTGGGCTTTAATCTTTCATACAGTACGCTCGATAAGGCCTTATATGCCATATTAAGGAGACCATCCCATGGTAATTGGCGCCGATTGTGCGGTCCCCCTTTTTGTAGATTGCGCAGAGAACAGTTAAATTCCTACTGATGCATGCGCCTTGTCAGTTCTTCGTTGTCGTATTTGAATAGCTCGGCGGGTAATCCATTGGTCCCTCTCCCTTTTTTGTTCTTCAGGCGAGTAAGTGCTATTCGAACTTTATCATAATCGAGTAATCTATTTCATCGTTATCGATTGCGGAATGGGTGATCTCAGTCGATCAGCTTCTCAAGCTCTTCATACTTTCAGATTTCGGCCTCTTTCTTTTTTTTGTCTGCATATGCGTTTCGCTTTCCCGCTTCAACTCACGGCTGTCCGTTTTCTTTCCACTGCGACACGACACTCCTAATCGTATCAGCTGTTCTTTCCACCTTTCCGAAAATCAATAGTTTCGCTTGCAGCTGTATATAAGGAGCTTGCCGTCCCACAGTTCCCTTATATTTGATAAAAAATAAACTGGAATTTCGAAAATCTTTATATTAAGTAAATGTAGTCCAAGGAAGTATTGATCCAATTAAACCCATTTTCGACACAAGGGTATATTTTTAATAATTTATCTCACATATTGACCGATATTTTCGGCAAAAGTCAGCCATACTAACCGGGGTCCACATATGTAGCGACTGGGTTACTGAAAAGCTATAGTCCGATTTCGGAAATAATTAGGAGTAATATGCAATATTTTGAGAGCAATATTTGTATGCTGGAAAGTGAAAGAATCAGGTTGAATTTACAATTTTTAGAAGGTGGGTTTTTTGTTTGATATCGCGAGTTTTTACACTGTAATATAAAAATGTCAGGATATTACTTACTGAATTTGATTGAAATCGGTCCAGTAGGTTCCGAGTTATAGATTTTCATCTAAATGTAAGCGGTTCTACGCCCATGATCCAAAATTTGACACCATAATTCTCTCTTGTACCATTTTCGGTGCAAAATTTTTTGTCTGTAAAACATTTACTTTTTGATTTATCGCTCTTTTAATAATTTTTACCAAAACCGATACATCGCATTACCTGTAGAACGTGCGATATTATGAGCTTCTAAAACCGATTGAGCCATTAATGTGGAATGCTACCGACAACAAATCATCAAATCGTTTGCCAAAAAAATGCTCGGAATTTGTGACTAGACTCGAGACAATAATTTTCGATCTTTACAACGCTCGGCCTTATGCTGCAGACCGGTTAAAAACTATTTGAAAAACATCGGCTGGGATCTTAGTAAAAAAATCGTCTTTTATTGTTGAGTAGCTGCTTTTTTGATTTTTTTTTTTTCAGTTTTGTTGGTTTCTTATAAGTGACATTTATGGTTAACAATAATCCGTTATTGAATTATTATTTAAGGACGCATATCTTTATGAAAATTTACTCTTCATTCTTCTAATACTTATCACAACAATTAAGTTAAAGTACAAAATGAGCAACAATTTACTACAAGCAACATGTGAGATTAAAAAATTAACAGATTATTTCTTAATACCCTGCTCCTGTCAAGAACTCGAAAAATAAACCGTAATATATTCGAAACAATAAATTTAAACATATACCATTCAAACATGCCATAATTGGTACGAGTATATGCATACCCGTTGAAATGTGTGAAAGTGTCATAAAATATATTATTTTAATAGAGTTAAAATAATATACGCCGTCAATGGGCGTGACAAATATGAAAAGTGTTTCTTTATTATTTTGGGAGTTGATTTTGCATATTTTTTCGCAAGTTTTTCTTTTGCTCAACTCCCAAATGGCTTGACAAAGCGACAAATAACGCGGTAAACCAGGGAACAGTCAACCGACCGAACAGCGAAACAAAAATCCACAGTTAGCCAACCAACCGAATAAATGGCGGTTAAAAATACATGCAAACACACACACACGCACACAACCACAGCGCAGTACATTCGAAAAATAAATACCAGCAAATGCGAATGAGTGGCGTTAAAAAGTCAACTTGTCCGTCCACACATTCCTCTCTGCGCTCCACATCCATGCGCTCCTGCCAGGCTCATCAAGTGCCTCTGTCTTCTTTACTTCCATGTGCGTTGGTGTGGGTTGCGTGGATGCAAACAAGTGTAGCAGCCGCAAAAAATCCCGCAGGACAATTTTTCTTCGCTTATTCCCAGCACTCGCTTTATTTTTCTTTGCGTGTAACTTTTTTATACAGTATTTTTTTGTCACAAAGTTGCCAGAGCATGCAGAATACGGTGAAAAGAAAGAATGGGTGGCAGCTTCTTGGTAGTTCATGTTTTTGTTACTGTTGTTGTTGTAAGGCGCAATGGTGCGCGGCGGCTTAAGTAGAGTTTATGCATGTTTAAGCCATTAATATGCGACGCGTTGACAGTGGGTTAGACTCTGGCTGTAGGGCTGGAGCTGGCGGTGCGCAGCATCTACAAGCACTCAAACGCCGCGTACAAAACACTTGAAGTTATATTGTATAATACAAACGAATAGAAATGAAATGCGGATAAATGTAACAGATTGGGCTTAAAAGTTGTCGGGCCTGAAAAGGTCGCGTTGGCCATAAAAAGCCGACTACTTATGTAAATAGCTTGGATACTTTTAACTAAGAGGCCGATTTCGTTTGTGTATGAAAATTAAAAAAGTAAAAAAAATGGTGTTAAAAATAAGTGAAAGTGCAATTTGTGTAATGCAAGTGATAAAAAAATGTTAATTATATTGTGTGATGGTAATTAAACGACTTTATTGAGTGGACAAAATAATATGGATATTTTTATTAAGGTCAAAACATAGTGTATAATAATACTGTTTGATAACTTCGTGACTATTAAATAAATTTGAACATTACCAAAAAATGGCCTCTAAACGTTTGTGCGGTGACTTGTAGCTTCTATTAGATCTAGCCAAATGTTCACTCGTTTCGAATTCACTTAGCTTTTACCACCTATTTTCATAGTTCTTTTCTTAAATTCTCATCTATTCTCATACAAAAAAATTTCCCATATTAAGTTTTCCTTAGTTTTATTTAAGAACTTACCATCTATCTGGATCGGAAAGGTCCAGCGCGACTTAAGATATGTATGCGAGCATTTTTATACTGGCTGGAGTACGAGTAAGTTTGATCCAGAATGATTGTTATGTCAATAGTATTTGCTTGCTATTTGTTTTCAGGTAAACAATGTCTTTTACATCGCGTCCTTAGAAAATAAAGCAATTAGGTATTGAGTTTCTATTTTTCTTTAAGATATACTATACCTTACTTTTCTAATATTTTTTTTTTATAATACATTAAGAGCTGGAGTGTTTTCATCCATTCGGACCTAGCCAGCGTAGCCGCTGTTTCTTAATTCGCTCAACTATGTCAATGTCGTCGTATAGCTCGTACAGCTCATCTTTATATAGGCTGCGGTTTCTGCCGTTGCCAATGTGCAAATACCATTAATTCTCCGCAGAACTTTTCTCTGAAAACTCGTAACGCTGACTCTTCCGATGTTGTCATCGTCCATATCATCGGCATACGCCAGCAGCTGTATACTCTTATAAAAGATTGTATCTACTCTATTCAGTTCTGCAGTTCGAATTTTTTTCTCCTGCAGTATACTGAAGAAGTCCTTGCCTGAAACCTTGTTTGGTTTACATTGCCGTATTAGTTTTGCGGGGATACCAAATTCAGACATTGTGGCATATAAGCGGCTCCTTTTCGACGAAGAGGTCGATATTTTTTTTACGGGTCATATCTAAGATTTGGCGCATGGTGAATATCTAGTTGGTTCTTGATTTTCCAGACTTAAAGCTGCACTGACAAAGTTTAATCAGTTTGTTGACGGTGGCCTTTAATCATTCACACACTTTCGAAAGAAGGAGAGGCTTTTTCCACGGTAGTTGGAGCAAATTGTTGGGCCTGCCTTTTTGTGGATTGGGCAGAACACAATTAAGTTGTGAAAATTGATATGAGTTCAGTATAGTAAAATTTTAAAGAATAATGCAATTATTTGTTTTGCCGATTTGTTTGTGGGCTTTACGTCCACCAAATATGCCGTACGGTTTCTGGTTTTATGTATTATCGTAAAGAAATATACAAATTTGACTCGGACTGTCGAAAAAAAACTACATTGTCAAGTATTCAATTCTAATTTTTTATCACCTTCAAAATCCTTTCGAACCTATAAAAAATTTCAAAGATTAATCCAATTTTTTATACACTTGTAATAGGCTTCGGCTGGGAAGACGTTCAACGAATTTCATTTCTTCAGTTTCAGTTCATTTGCGGAGCGCTATAGCGCGATTCGCTAGATTGTTGGACAGTTTCGACGTCGTATTCATAAACCCATCTTTATTGGATTAAAAATTTGATAAATGAAGGGTGCTCAATCACTTTATGACCACTACTTGGAGTCGTCTTCGCAAAAGTTTCAGGTCTTTTGGTATGAGTGTAGCATTGTTACATTACATACCCAAACCTTTAACCAAAACTTTTTGAGTCGACACATTGGAGATGATGAGATTCTCTGTAATCTTTATCTTTCCAACATGACGATTTTTAGATGGTTTCTTTTTCGATGCCCTTGTTATTAACAGAGGTGGTTGAATGCGATGCAGGTTTTCGGTGGTTTCACGACCTTCACTGAACTCTTTGTGCCACTCAAATACTTGAATTGGTAATAAGGTAGACTCCCCAAAATACCTCGAAAATATTTTCAAAAATTTCGTAGCCATCATTTTACTGAAAATACAAAATTTCAAGCATATTCGGTGTTCAAATTTGTTTGCATGGAAAAAATCCAGGCAAATTTTTCGCATCCTGAACAACTGCTGCCAAATATAAAAAACAGGTTGTACCAATCTAAAAAATATTTTTCATCGATTCGGGGATACCTTTATATATGCAAGAGTTATTTAATGTTAAAAATGGGTATTTAAGGAGGTAAAGGTCCTTCTTACACAGGCAGGACTTTGAATATCAACTGGTTTTTTGAAAACAGTCAAATTTTCAAAACTTTTCATTGCAGAAAAATAGTTAAACTAAGTCATTAAAAACCTCTGTACAAGTATTGGAATTTTTTGCATTTTTGTCTACAGGTCTTTGGTTCGAATATCTTAATATCTCATAAGATGGAAATTAATATCAAATTTAGATTTTTAAAAGATTTTTCTGAGGCCAAGAACTTCTTATAAAGCAATAGAATCGGGACTTGTTTGATAGTTAATAGAACACTATTTTGTAAGAAGTAAAATATTACCATAAAAACATCTTAAACCTACAGTACATTTAAAGAAATATTAATTTACTTAGCTGCATATATAATACAGAGATGTTTTCCAACTGAAACATGCAGTCTCTATTTAGCTATTATACATACATTCAACTCTAAAAATCTCTCAGAAGTCTACTTACGTCAGCATACTCTGCGACTACAAGGTCCAGCCTGCATAGCA
The DNA here is from genome assembly GCF_016617805.1 of Bactrocera tryoni. Lineage (NCBI taxonomy): Eukaryota > Metazoa > Arthropoda > Insecta > Diptera > Tephritidae > Bactrocera > Bactrocera tryoni. The sequence goes on from NC_052502.1 coordinate 33,290,834, forward strand.
CTGATAAAAAGAAAATAAATCTGCGCTCGCACGACACTCACACACGTAGACAAAACGCATTACAAGCTTGAGTCGCTACATTGCTCCTTGAGTCTCATGTTGCAAGGCACTGATATCAGTGAAACTACTTAATTTTGTTCTTATTTTCTCTTCTTTTTCGGTTTTTGTTGGCAACATGTTGGTTATATTGAAAGCTCTATGCTACTTATGCGAGTCTGACAACAAAAATGTCTTCAAATAGCTGAATGGTCCATGTGTGTCGTCGAGCCTAAAAACAGAGGCCAAAAATAGGCGCTTATAAAATGAGTGCTGGTGTGGTGATTGCTGCAGTTTACTTAAGTAGTTTGGGCGTAAACGGCAGCGACTACATTGTCATATTAGTGAGGGTCATTGAAGTGGGATGATTATTAGTAAAAGTAGAAACTAAAAATTTTAACTCTTGGAAAAATCTTTAATTTTGTGACGACTCTTAAAAATGTTTTTAATATTTTAATTTAATAATAAATTGTTTTATTTTAAAGTCATATTAATTTTTAAGTGTCGTAAATGTCAAGCACAAATGTTTACTTTGACAGCTATCTCTCTGAGAAATTCTGTAACTCTGAAAAACTAGGTATTAAGTTGCGGTATTTCATACGACTAGTTAAGAGAGTTTGGAGTACTTATCATTTTCGCCCAGTGTACACTAATACATATTTTCCTTCTCTAACCCTCCTAAACATATTTGTATTCAAGTAACGGAATATGCATGCTCTTATGCTCGTATGGTATGTGTATATGTGGCAGTACTTGCTGAAGTACTCATATGCAGCAAATTAAAGACAGCTTGAGATATCATCAGCGAGAGGTGGAGCACACAAAAAAATGCAAAAAAAAAACAACAGAAGTGACATTTCGAAACGCCAAAACAAGTGCTGCTGAGTTGGTTAAGTTACAGTAAGTGTGACCTGCTTCCAGACGTCGACATTATTTATGACCTAAACTTTTTCATGCTTCATATCGCTGATCACTGCAAGTGCAGACACTGGCGAGTGAATTTTCTCTTTCATTTTTTTTTGTTGGATTTTTTACATTCTAAGACGTTGTAGAGGTACCAAATGTGTACAGGGCAGCAGTGTTGTTGTGACTCATATGTATGTGTTGCTATATGTGGGCGCAAATTTCTTATATTACTTTTGAGTAGTGGGAATGCAATTTGTTAAGCAAAATTTGTGCTTACTTTATTTAATATAATTTTTTACTTTGACACTTCATATGGTGGTGATGAAGTCATATTTTTGTGACCTTCCATATATTTAATCTTTTCGTGTAGAAATTTTGTGTTAGTTAATCTTAAACATTTAACGTCTTCATAATATGTATTTGCTTTTGGTTATACTGTGCTATACTATCACTCTTTATCCATCTATCTGCTCCATCATCATAGATTGGGAAAACGGATTCGCCATCTCCGGGTGTTATGCTTTTATTGCCATTCAGCAGGCTGGAGAAGTGTTCCCACCATAATTTTAGTATGTTTAGGGCATCAGTCACTAGGTCACCTCTGGGGCTTTTACTAGAGTATGCTCCGGTCTTGAAACCTTCTGTTAGTCGCCGCATCTTTTTGTAGAATTTTCCTTCTTTACCCGCCCTGGCGTTAAAGTCACCAAAGCACGATTTTGACAACGTGGCGGGGGCAGTTCTCATAGGTGCGCTCCAAGCACTCATAGAGACATATTTGGTCACATCTTTGCTTCCGTCGGGGCGTGGGCGCGAAACAGCGATATCTTGGAGGGCTTCGCTTTGATGCGAATTGTGGCTAGACCTTCATCCGCCGGGGTAAAAGCCAGGACTCGGCGACAGAGTCTCTTTATCACCAGGAATTCCACACCGAATTTGCGCTCCGTTTTATGGCCACCGTAGTAAATGTCATTGCGGCTACTCGCCTCACTTTAGCTTGCCTTCAAACAGAAGTGTATGCTATCCAGAGGATACTTGGTCTTGGACCGAAAGTCGCGAGTTGCTTGAACCATATGTAAAAGAATCGTTTCTGGCTACTCCAAGTGAATGGTACTCAGAGAACTTTCCTCACTTGCGTGAACTTCTACACATGACTCCATCCTCCTGCTTATTCAGAGATGAATATTTAGAGGTCACAAATTCTTCGACCAATTTTTTAATTTATATATAGAATTTTCGCACAAAATAAAAATGAATAAATGATAAAGTGGGATTTTTAACACAATAATCGCTATTTCACCAGGATGTTAGAAAGTATTAGTTTTGGGAGGCTTTGGCCTTTATCTGACAAAGGCCAATAAAGAAGGGCCGATGCAAAATTCGGGATTCACTGTAGTTCTAACGATTATGAAGTTTGACTTTGTGACTGTACAATTCTTAGTAGTTGACAAACGATTGCTGAGCTGGTCCGAGGCCCAACCATCCTGTAGTGAACCAGAAATCCTAACATTTGCCTTATCCATTCCCATTTTGAAGCTAATGAAACTGAAGTACCTGGCCTGTAAACTCATCAGCTGTGCAGTTTCTTGCAATATTGCCAGGTTTAAAGTGTCTAGGCATACCTTCACTAGCTCAAGAATAATATCGTTGCCTTACTATCGGAATAGATGGTCTCCACTATGAAAGGGTCGCCGCTACGGAGCAGTACACTTACTGCTGTCTTCATGGCAGTAATTTTCGCTTGGAAGACGCTGTGATGGTCAGGAAGCATAAAAGTGGAGTTGATGAAAAGTTCGCAAGGCGTACTTCTTCTCCAACCCTTACAGCAAGCTTAGGATCATAGAAAATGGATCCTCCAGCGGTATTTTCCATACTTCGCTCGAAGGTATGTGTTGCAGAAAAACGACAGCTGGGACCGTGCTCGGGGACCTGGTAATCCAAGTGTTTTGGATCGAAGTTAAAATGTGCGGGTGATGACTAGCAGTCATCTAAGTATCGAGTTTTTGCGAGTCAGCAATTGACTCTATATGATCAAAGTTATATATCTCAATAAAATTGAGTGAAACTGTTTTGTTCAATCTAGTTCTCTTTAGTGGTACCATTTCACCGATTTTCTCCTTCAAAACAGTTATTATTTTGGTGTATCCACCAATTTTTGTTTTACTCTCCAACGAATTCATAATTTTGGAAATGCTTTAAGCGACTTTAGTAAATAAGAATGTGAGGCAAAGTGAAAGAATAACACACTTATACACTTTTATGCTTTTATAGCACATGCACTTACTTGCCGGCTCCTATAAAAATATGTGTGCTATATTTGAGCGCATACTTGTGTGATTTCACTGCATTTGCATGAAAGTCTCAACGCGTTAAGCATTCGAAACCTATGAAATCATATATATACCTATATACATGAACCTCAGTGCACTTCTCTTGCAACCATTCCCCACGCCATCACCGCTTTTGCTGCGCAAATCGTTTTGTCTCGGCCCAAACAGATAAACAATCAACAGCAAGAAAATAAAGCCCAACCAGCAGCTGGACACTTTCACATGCAATGTGGATCAGAGGGTGAGCGTGTGGGGTCTAGGTGAATAACAATAACGATTGATCGACCATTTAACTATTGCGACCCAGACTGATGCCACAACGCTGATTGTGGCCCCATACCACTTACTATATTTGCGAGGTGTTTGGAGGGGTAAAGGTTTTGCAGTTTACACGTATGCATATGTGCCGTTATATGTAACATTTACGTGTTAATATTGATATTTGTACAGGAATTATACAGTTTGCGACTCTTGATTGGACCAATTTATTTGTTGATAATAGTATTAGTATTAAATTTTTAAATTCAATGCCCAAACGATTCTCTCAGGCTTGGAAAATATCATCCAAAGAATTCACTGTTCATTTACCATTGGTTAGTGCCAACATGTCGCATTTTCTTTTGTTTTATTTATATGTCTTTATTTTTCAGTCTTTGGTTTTTTTCTTGAAACTTTAATCGTGTTCGGTTCGCAATTCTCTGTATATTTTGCTTGAAATCTACTCTCTGTTTTTTTTAAAGCGACAACATTGTTATTTGTTTCCTCTATTCTGAATTTTCCGGGAAATTGTTTTCATACTTCTTTTGTTCGTTTCACCGCTCTCCAAACTTTATCTAATGTTAGCATTTAATAGACTTCTAATCAGAGACTTTGGTAGTTTTGTTTTCAAGAGATCACTTATTTATCAGATAAGTTGACAATAATTTCAATTCACATTAGCAAAATGATTTGAGATTGGCATTCTTTTCAGCGGGTTAGCAAATACCAATAGAGATGAATTTGTCTACTCGTGAGAATGACTTCAAAGTTATGAGTGTTAGCCAAAGGGTTGCGTCACACATTCTAGATTTCCCTTTCAAACGACTATAGTTTTAATGACTAAAGTCATATACGTTCCTCTATATTAAATTTGTTAAACCTATATATAAATATTAATCCAGGAAGACTTATCTGAAAAATATGGGATTAGAAAGGCTACTGTTTTTATACTCTTGCAAAATGTTGCTACAAAGTATAATAGTTTCGTTCACCTAATGGTTGAATGTATAACTAAATGAGATAGATGTAGGGATATATACACCCTGTCAAGAAAGTATCGGGATTTCTTCATTTCCCCCTCTCATCTCCCGCTTATATGGAAGGCAGGTAAACTTTTTTCCTAGTTTGGTACAACTGTCCTTAATTATGATGCTTATGTCAGTCGACCTCAGCAGTGTTTGTCGAATTTACAAAATTTTTTAACGTATTTGTGTTAAATTTTGGCCATACACTCAACAAATATCATTGAGCAAGCACCGTATTCACCTGATATGGCCCCTGTGACTTTTTCTTATTCTCCACACTGAAATATCCACTTCGGGGAACACGCTTCGACTCAATTTAAAACGCGAGGAGCTGAAGGCCATCCCGGAAAGTGGCTATAAGAAATGTTTTGACGACTGGAAGAAGCGTTGGCACATGTTCATCGCTTTAAATGAATGTTACTTTGAAGGCGATAAAATAAATTTGGATGATGATTGAAAAATTTTTGTTTTATTTGTAAATTCCTGACACTTTTATGACAGGGTGTATATACATATATAAAGGATATATCCGGGTGACTCTTTGGTTCGACCGTCTGTTCATCTGTGCTACTTGAATAAAAATTAAGATATCGTAATGACACTTGGGACACGTGTTCCTTATCGAAAAATTAAGAACGTGTTCGTAGATGCGCGTAAGCGGACCACTGCCACACCTATAAAACACTACTAAGCGGAAACTTACAAAATGCTATAATTAAGCGCTTCGGATAACTCTTATAAGTACACTTAACCGACATTCTGATAATAGAATCGGATGATAATCCCGCCCATTCCCCATATAAGGGTACTGTTAAAAACTACTAAAAGCGCGCTAAATCTATAAATAAATACGCCAGATGCCTTAAATTTTATCATCGAGAGGTATGAGATTGCTCTAAAGGACCCGTAGTCAAAATTGGGCAATTAGCGTGACACCGCCCAATTTTAAGTGAATTAGGTGATTTTCTTTAATTTAATTTCATTACACTATAATTGAAATTAATGTTTTATTTTTTATTTTATTTTTTTAATTAAAGCACGAAGTTTAATGGCGGTATTACTTTAAAAACAATAAATTAAATAATAATAATAAATTAAAAACTAAAATTATAGTTAGATAATATAACTTAGTTTACTTCTGCTTACTAAAAACTTAACAAAAAACAAAATTGAAGAAAATCCCGAACGAACCAAAAAGACATAAAAAAATTTCAAAAAAAGTATAGTGGTAAGTTCTGCGTGGCCACGAGTGTAATTGTTACTTGTTAGATATATAAAATTACTAATTATTTTTTGTTATTCTTGAAATTTGTCTGTTTCTTTGGGAGTCTACAAATTTCAGACAGGAAAAAAACGTTAACTTCGGCTACTAACCTATCAGAACGATCAGTTTCGAAATCGGTGCTTGTGATTAACGATCAACGCTTTGGGGAAAAAGGAACGAATGTAAAATTTCAAGGCAAGTTTGTGCGCATACAGACAGATGGACGGATGGATAGACGGACATGGGTAAATCGAGTCAATTCGTCGCGTTGAGCTTTTATATGGATACTTTATATGGTTTTCGACGCGCCCTTCCAGATGTTACAAAGTTCGTGGTTAACTGAATATATCCTCTGTAGGGCACGAAAATGTATAAATATTATATTATCAAATCAAATGTGGCTAAGCACATGTCGCACACTGTGTACGCCACAGAGAACACTTTGTGTAATCTGTGTATGTACGTGGGTAACGGTCATACTTGCATCGTTGCGGTTTCTTGCCTTGCACTTGCACTTCCGTTTCCGTTTCGTTTTTATTGCTGGTTACTCCTTCGCTCACTCACTCGTATCGCTATGTTGTTGTTTATTGTTGACGTTATTGCTGCCAACGCTGCAGTGGCAGTTGTTTTTGCTGGTGCCTGTCATTGTTTACATGCATTGATTGAATTTGTTTACACCATTAAATTTGCAAATTGCCATTTTGGGGGCGAATTTTGCATAAACTGTCAGAAAATGTAGCTCTACAAAAACGCACACATGCACACACTCACCTATTTGAATAATGTACTTGCTCTCATGTTGCAAGGACACCGTCAAGCAGTTTTGCCCAGCAGAGTGTTGAAGCAATTATGAAGTTTTGCTGAATCGTTTTTGGGCAAGAGACTGCATAAAAGCATCTACTATACTCACCTAAATTTGCATCTATGTATATGTTAGTAAAATGTGTTGGCTCTCAGGTGTAATTTGAAGATATATCGACCATGACATTGTTGTTTATGTGGTTTTAACAATGTTAATAACAATAAAACAATAACATTATGTTTTAGTAATCGATTTAAGTGTGCATTCTAGTCTAGATATCGGAATTTCAATCTTTCTGTACAAATTGATAAGAATACTTGAACTATTTGCTTATTCATTCATCAAAAATACATAAAATAAGTTTCAAAAAACAAACATTATATATTTGCATAATGTTATGCGTCCTTCAACTAGAGGAGTGAAAAGTCCTTTCAAAAATAAACCAATGACGGTCTCTTAAAATTAACCATTTTTTTTATTATAAAACGTAAGATTATCAAAAATAATGGGCGATTTTTTTACTTTTTTTTTTAGAAATCTTACCAATCGGAATTTTAAGTTTTTTTTTATTCATACGATAGAGAAGTATTTAGAGAGTATTCATGAACCGACTGATTACTTATTGAGATCTTGAAACGATCGCTTCGAAAAAAGTAGTTTCTAGAAAAACGGAATGAAGCACAATTTTATTCCTTTAGTCTAGTGCCTCGAAAATTTCAAACTAATTTGCTCAAAACCGCTTCGCTTTGTCCTGCGCACTAACTTTTTGTAGTTCCTTATATATACTATATATATTTTTTCCCGTAGTTCCTAGGTGGAACATAATGCCTCAATAAACAACTTCTAATTCATTTTATTTACAGCTATAAATTTAATTTCTCTCCAAGAATAACCACTTCCCTGTGCTTCTGCTTCGTCTTCCCGCCTCCAGGTGTTGGCTGGTCTCCCGCGTCTTCGGCTTCCTTGCGGATTCCAATCTAGCGTTGTTCTGCTAATGTCGTCGTGAGGCTTTCGTAGAGTGTGGCCGATCCATTTCCATTTACGACGTCGAATTTCGATATGGATCGGTAGCTGTTTAGTTACGGTCCAGAGGTTAGCATTGCTAGTAACGTTAGGCCAGAATATCCGCAAAATTTTTTGAAGATATTGGTTAAAAAAGGATTGCAGCGATTGTAAAACATTCGCCGCAATATTCCACGTCTCGCAGCCATATAATACAACGGATTTCACGCTTCAATCGAATATTTTTAGCTTCGTACATATGGATATATGTGTTGATCTCCAGACTTTATCCAAGATTCCGAATGCAGCGCGACCTTTGTATATACGGTTTCGTATATCGGCTGCTGATCCACCGTTTTTAGATATGATGCTACCTAAATAGCAGTAGTTCCTTAGAACATCTTTATGTTTGTTCCAACAGTCCTCGCTTTCTGGTAACTTGGCTCAGTTGAAGCATTCCCGTACTTTGCATCTGTAAAACTCAAGCTCCTTGTTCCACCAAGGATGCTTGAGTCGCAGCGTAGGGCATGCATATCGAAGAGCTGTATTTAGGACTTTCGTAAATACTGTGGCGCCAAGCACTTCATCTGAGTTATACACGCATGGTCTAAGTCTCATGCCTCATAGTATCTCCCTGTATTGATCCCAGGTTGTTTTCCTGGGATTTTTCCTTATCTCGTTTCTGATCTTTGCTTCCGACCTAATGGAGAAGTAAATATACCTATGGTCACAGAACGACGCTGTGCTTAGCACTCTCCAGTTTTCTACTCATGCATCTGTACATGTGTATAGTGTGTAGGTAATTCCCTCACCTCGACTAGCTAGACTATTTTGTAAAATATAATTGAGTAGGGACTTACTTTGCTGATTGATGTCAGCGCTGCCACAAACCGTAAGATGGGCGTTAGCATCTCTGCGGTTGGCGCTTCGCAATCGTGTGGCATATAGCAGAATGGAAGGAAAAGATACTCTTCCTTGGCACCCTTGACTACCACAACCGTCAGATCATCTGTGGAAAGATTGAATTCATTATGGGAAAATATACTTTTCTTCACCAATATCGCTGAACTTTACCCCGAGCGTAATGTGTAGTTTTGTGACTTCAGCGCAGCGACCACATTCGTGGACTAAAGCTACGTCGAGCCGCCCTTCTCTAATTTGAGAAGAAGCTCAGCAGAGGCGTTCTTACTGTTTTGGGGGGTCACTTGGAGTACCCTCAGCCTTGGTTCGGGGCCATCAGACTGCTGACTGGGTTTTTTCTTCACCTCCACCTCCTGTAGGACAAATGAAGTAGCCATTATCTCTTCTATGCCGAGATCCTTTTCTACTTCACAGATTTTTAACATGTTTTTGCTGCCGTCCGCGTGGTGGCGCTTCTTGAGACGAAGGAACTCGCTTCCCACGCCCCACGCCATCGTTCCCAACATCATGTACAGAATATTCTCTGCCGCCTTATTGATTTGGAGGATGAAGCTTTGGCCTCCATCTTCGTTAATTGATTTCGTTCACTTTGGGTACCGATGGAATACTGCTGCGGATTGATTTCGTCACGCTAATACCCTCCAGTCACTATTTGGCACGTCCGGATTCTGTCTTTGTACCACCACGTGAGGTATGGTTACCTTCACTTTGGGCACCGATGGAATACTGCTGCGGTCCACCACCTCCAGTTTCGCTCCTTCCCACAGGTTTGGTAGCGTTCTGACCGCTTTCCTTACCCATACATTTAAAAACTTTGACTCCGATAAGCCATCCTGCTCCATAACCGTTCGACATTCATTCTCGAGAAGAGAGCTTCCAATAGTTACTGGGGTCTATTGGCGCGACGGTCAAACACCGCTTCGCAATTTCATTGGATACCGCCGCTGACTTGGACGTTGTCGGTTTGTCATCCGAGTGCTTGACGTCTAAATTCCTGGCTACCTCTTTGCATTCCCTCTTTTTCGAGGGCACTTTCGGTTCGCTCTCCTTCGGACGCTGCCTCTTTCCAGTGATGTGCTCCTCAATGCGATTAGCGTACGCTGGATCCGAGGCATTCAACCAATTTCAAGTGGCGAAGTGTGCATGGCCATTCTTCATCTCTTCTCTAGTCCTAGCCAGCCGTTTCACCTCTTTTTCTTTCTGGCTGAACTTGGCTTCGGGACGGTCGCATATTCTGACCGCCGCCTTGTACCTCGCTTTTGCTTTCAACTCCTCTCTCTTGTCTTCTTCCGGGGCCTTCTGTTGTTGCCAGAGTTGGAATCCTCGGCCGCCTGCACAGGAGAGCTAAGAAGTTCTTCTTCTTTTTCTGCATTAATGCTTACAGCACTTTCTTGGTCTGAGTCTTTATGGACTGTGGCAACCTTGCGCCGTACAGCTGGTTTGGCAGTAGCACTACAACCACCGCAACCTTCTCCCGTTGCAGTAGAGGTTTTCATTAAGTGCTGAAGTTTTCGATGAAGTAGAGGCCGGAATTTGCAATTTTTTATTTTGTCTCTACTCAAGTATTTTGTTGTTGTAATCGCTGTTTATAAAGTTATCTGTCATATTAGTCAAATGGATGCTGGTTGATTTTTTCCGCTACCTCAATTAAAAGTTTTAAGTTAAAAACTATATTACCCAAAAACAAAAAAAGAAATTAAGACTCATGATAAACGATAAAAAAAATAAGCGGTACACCCTGTGTAGGGCACGTGACATGTGTAAATTTCTTATAATATTCACATACATTCTACATATATCTGTTAAAAAATTTTATATAATATTTCGCGTAATGTGTAGCGTAAATATATATTTGTCCGTCTTCGTATTACTGCAATCATCACAGTTATGTAGGACCTTTATTGAAAATTCAACATCGGAGGGTGATTACAAATTTCTGGTAGCCGGAGGCCAACGTGTGCAGGACGTGCAAAACTTTACCCGCTTCATGGTTTCACTACGCCAACGCACCGCCACCAGATACTTTGGTGATAATCATTATTGTGCCGGCGTCATTATCAGTTACCGTTGGATAGTCACATCGGCGCAGTGTATGGTCTAGTATGTATATTTTAGTTTAAAATCTGCAAATATTTTGTAGAATTTGATGATTTATGTATATTTTTGTGTGTAGTTCTTCAAAAATTCCGCGACGTCCGCGTACAATAATTGTTGTGATTGGCACGGAGAATCGCATAATACCTAGTAACACTACGCGTCTTATGGCCGTCGATAGAGTTGTTGTAAATCGGAATTTCACATTGCACAGCACTCATGATATCGGATTGATCCGATTGAAGTCGCGTCTTACACTCAATGCACGCGTACAAATTATGCCGCTACCCACAGGTCCACCGCCATATGGTGAGATTTGTATAGTTCTCGGTTGGGGTAGACTTTACTACGTAAGTTAATCCCCAGATATCGGTTTGTTTGATTTAGTTCTACTTATCGTCTATTGCTTGCTTGGTGCAGGGTGGACCGTATGCGGGTAGCGTGTCACATGTTGGGTTGGAGCTTTTTACCGAGGAGCATTGTAAAAAGGCTCATCCCCGTTATTCACCGGGTGACTTATGCGCTAGCTTTCAAGGTCGCTTCGATCATGATCCATGCACCGGCGATGCTGGTGGACCACTTATTTGCAGGGGCAAATTCGTAGCTGTTGTTTCCTGGACTCTTGGCTGTGGTCGGAGTGAAACCCCAAGTTTATACACTGATATATATTACAATTTGAAATGGATTAAATCGGTAATGGCAGGGCAAAGCCGTTTATCAGTGTTAAAAGAACTCGAAATTTTAATGTTAATATATCTTGTATTGTTGTATTCTTCGTAAGAACTTATTAAATCCATGCCAAATAACAAGCTTGCTTTATTTATGTGGTATATACATGGCCACTAATATCATGTATTGGAATTTATGGACGTTACGCGGTAGATTGTTAATCCAAGGTCTAGTAAAAATAAATCCATTATTTTTCCAATATATCTTACTCTTTACTGGCGTAGACACCGCTTAGGCGGTTATAGCCGAGTTAACAACAGCGTGCCAGTCGTTTCCTCCTAGCGAAGCCAGGTCCTTCTCCACCTGGTCTTTCCAACGGAGTGGAGGTCTTCCTCTTCATCTGCTTCCTCCGGCTTGTACTGCGTCGAATACTTTCAGAGCTGGAGTATTTTCGTCCATTTGGACTACATGACCTAGCAGGCGAAGCCGCTTTTTTTATTTCACTGAACTATGTCAATGCCGTCGTATATCTCACACAGCTCATCGTTCCAGCGGATGCGGTATTCTCCGTGGACGCAGGACGGGAATAATGAGAAACTTATTGAGTTTGGTTTTTGTTCGTCGAGAGAGGACTTTACTTCTCAATTGCGTATACAGTCCGAAGTAGCACTTGTTGGCAAGAGTTATTCTGAATTTTAAGGCTGACGTTGTTGTTGGTGTTAATGCTGGTTGCAAGATAGAAGAATTTATCTACGAATTCGAAGTTATGACTGTAAACAGAGACGTAAGACCCTAGCCGCGAGTGCGGCGACTGTTTGCTTGATGACAGGAGATATTTCATCTTGCCCTCGTTCACCACTAGACCCATTTGCTTCGCTGCCTTGTCCATTCTGGAGAAAGCAGAACTAATGGCGCGGATGTTGAGGCCAATGATATCGGTATCATCGACGTACGCTGTACAGACTTATAAAAGATTGCATCTTCTCGTGCTGCAGATCTGAAGCTCGAATAATTTTTCCAACAGTAGATTGAAAAAGTCGCAAAATAGGGAGTCGCCTTGTCTGAAACCTTGAGAGGTCCTTCCCGATCCTAACGGAGCTTTTCGTGTTGCTCAACGTCAGTTTACACAGCCGTATTAGTTTTGCGGGGATACAAAATTCAGACATTGCGGAAAAAGGCAGCTCCTTTTCGTGCTGTCAAAAGCAGCTTTGAAATCGACGAAGAGGTGGTGCGTGTCGGTTCTCTCTTCACGGGTCTTTTCTAAGATTTGGCGTCTGGTGAATATTTGGTCGGTTGTTGATTTTCCAGGTCTAAAGCACCAGTGATTAGTTCCAATCAGTTTGTTGACGCTCTTTCGATTAAGGCGAAATCACGATTCTGATACTGTAACAGTCAAATCAATTTTGGTTTCGACACCACCGTTCCGGTGCTGGACATAGTGGATCTAGTCGGGATTGACTGTCAGAAAGTTTTTGTTGTGTGGAAGGGAAAGGTCTATTATGAGCTGGTATTCTACTGTCAAACTCCTAATTCGGGCCCAAAAGCGGCCAGCTTTGGCCATCAATGGTTCGGCCACGCACATTGACAGGACTCGGCAGAAACTTCGGGAGGTTTGTTGAGAGGCTTTTATGTAACAATCTTATAGTTCGGACGTGGCTTCAAGCGATTATAGCCATACTCACCTAAAGCAAATGATTGTGCTAGTAGAAAATTCGCCTCAAGAGAAGCTTGTGAAAATCGACTGCTTCAGTTTCTTGGCAACAGGAACGAGGGTTTCTATTAGAGAGGTGTTATGAAATTAAAGCCGATCATTCAAACTATGCTAAATAAATGCTTCCAAAGCTAAAAATCCCTTCACAGATTCAAGTTCTCTTTACATAGATTTCAGTTTGATATATTTGTCTGTAAATAAACAAACCAGTCTTTCAGTTTTTGAGATATTGAGTTGCTCATATGCTGGTAGTACTAATATCGGACAATTATAGCATAAAGCTGTCGTACAAGCTGTCCGATCAAACTCATGTCTTTGTATGGAGAACTACTCTTCACGAAATTTGGCAGAGATTATTTTCCAAAGCATCGCTACAATCTTCGAATGTATAGTACAGATCGGACCACTATCAAAATTGGAATAAGTATATCTTTCTACCCTGGTTTGCTATGAAAATACTCTTTTGATGGGTATTATAGCCTCGGTGCAGTCAAAGTTAACGTTTTTTCTTATTTTTTTTATCATTCGATCTTACTCTTGACATCACTCAATTCTATAATAAACAATTATTTTGTCTATGCCCTGTGTACCTTTCAATCTGTTTCAATGAATCTACAAATCTATTATACAAATTTCACTTTTTATTTGTCTAATAAAAAAATGTAATTTTTGTGACATCAATGTCGACATCTCTGCAATTTTCGCCTATTCTCTATTGTATCACATTATATTTGTTACTCATCGAAAATGTCCGCAGTCTTAAGAACATCAGCGGCCATCACGATTATTACCACCATCAGCAGCCAAGTAAAAAGTTCAAATTACCTATGAACATATCTAATTTGTCGCAGGAGGAGAGAAAGTATAAAATGCTTGTTACGGAAGGACATACTGAGAGGAACTATAGGAACTTTTACACTGTGCTACAAAGAAACATCGTTTCCATACGCACCGCTCGAGCGACCGCTTACTTCGGAGATAATCACATTTGTGCGGGCTCAATCATATCGGACGATCTAATATTAACTGCGGCGCATTGCGTAATCGAGTGAGTAGAGTTTTGTCTCTATTAGCGACTGCTGTTATTTATCAAATTTCTTCATCAAAAATTCTAGTCGCCGCAAGATTGTGACACGTAGTCATCGTATTATAGTGGTTGGTGGTACACCAAATCGTTTGAATCCGTACGTAGGAACAGTCGAAATGAAAGTACTCGATGTGATCCCACATCACGACTTTGTACCAGATGGTGCTCACGATATAGCATTATTGCGTCTCGCTGACAACTTTCGCGACGACAATGATTTTATTCGAGTGATTCCTCTTTCCAATGGAATAATACCAAACGGCACAATATGCACGATCATTGGTTGGGGTCAAATCTTTTATGTGTGTATACTATTTGTATTACTGCGAGTTTATAGTATTAACGCTACTCTGTTGTGGTTTTTGTGTTTTTTTTTTGGTACAGCGTGGTCCCTACTCAGGTGATGCTATACATGGTGCTATGATTGTGTTTTCTTATAACTATTGTCTACAATTTTATCCAAATGTATTTGATGAGACTATGATGTGTGCCATCAGGGCAGACGCATGGGATGTTAACACATGTCGTGGTGACGCGGGTGGTCCCCTAATTTGCGGTGGTCGTGTAGCCGGTGTTGTCTCTTGGCGATCGTATTGTGGAAGAGGCACGAAACCAACGGTATTTGCTAGCGTATATCATCATCGTGATTGGATCAAAAGGGCAAGCTGTGCAAATATATTAAAGTCACTAAAATCACTACTCTCGTTATTATATATGCTGTGCATTTATATCTTAAAATGATTCTATATATCCATATGCGTATAGCTTATGTGAGTGTGAGCAGAGTGAGCATTAACTTTTGATTCGAGCATGTAGACATTATTAGACATATTATTTAACTGAATTTTACAAAAAATATTATAGAAGTGTCCTCTGAAATAATATTGCCAATAAATTAAATTAATTCATATAAATTTGTGTGAGCTGAGTGTTGACTGTGGCTTGAAACTATTATGTAACTTAGCTTCAGAGCCAAGTGGGCTGTGAAGATTTAGTCCGTTTACTACGTTGTTGTAAGGTCTTGATTTATCCGTTGTGAATACTACCCCTTTGTAAATTTTTGGGTTTTCCATACTGTTGATGCACGAAACCTGTGAAACGCTAAAGAGTATGGGATAGCAAGCGGTGACTACGGCTATGCACCCTGGCCTTAGACATATACTGTTTTGCCAGCGTTCCACGTTAAATTTGTTATTTTATTAATTGAAATATTCTACCTATAAATAAAGGAAGGTGATTTCAAAGTAAAAAGTCGAGTACGGACCACTCAGTAAAATATTTAAGTTCATATTTTATTTTCCTGTTCTACTATATTGATTAGTCTCAGTTTTTGAAGTACGCTATCTTTACCTAAAGCATCACACCGTCAAGATGGAAGTTTCTGGTAAATCATTCACTCGTTCTCAACTAATGTTTTTGTTGTTAGAAAACTATTTTGAAGGTCTTGGTGATCTAATTATTGAATCGGAAGAACAACGTTGGACGACAGTTCAAACAATATGGGCTCCTTCTGCGTCGATACAGTGCTGCCAGCGCGATTTCCAAGCATTGAAGGCGTCACAGTAGGCATTCTCCGGAATAGCTTTGAGACCCGAGGTGCAAGCTGCTTGGTAGCCTTCTGTTCTCTCAACATTCCTCTTTGTCTTGGGATCCTATTCAAAGATCCATGACTCGTTATCTGTGATTACGTTATTCAAAAATTGGGGGTCATTTTCACACATTTCAATTTTTCTAAATTTTTCTGGTCGTGAGTGTGCACTTTTGCGACTATCTTCGCGCTCACCTTGCGCATGTTCAAGTGCGCCAGCACAATGTCATAAACCATAGATTTTGATAAATTTAACATCTGGGAAATTTAAATGAATACTTAGTCGACGATCTGAATTCAAAACTTTGCGCGCACAAGTCACATTGTCGGAGTTTGTCGAAGTAGCAGATCTCCCAGCGCTGTCTTCATCAGAGACCTCTTCCCGGCCTTCCAAAAAGGCCTGGTGCCACCGAAACACACCACTTTTTGCTAAAGCAACATCTGGGTAAGCCTGCTTGATGATATCAAACGGGTCTGTCGCAGATTTACCGAGTTTCACATATAATTTAATCGTGTATTTCTGCTCTAACGAACGCTGTATTTTCGGCTTGCACCACTCACAGAAACACGTCGTGCGAAATGTTTGTCCTGACTCTCCAAGAGCTAGGAATATTCTTTACCGAATCAAGTCGGTGCGCGCCCGCTCCGAAATACAGTCGCGGCGGAAGAAAATAAGTCCTATTGCTTTCCGGGCAAACCCTGTAAGATCCATTCTTGACATATACTATAGGAATACTATTTTCGCTAAAAGGTTCGCAATAGAAACAGTGATCTAGATGTTTGGTATCGGATATTCTCCTAGTATTTCATAAGGTGGTTTGGTATGCCAAAAAGACTTTCCATGAGAGAATTCAATTAATATCTTTGGATTTTTTTAGGAGGTTTATATTTTCAAACTATTAAAGGGCGGTGCTACGCCCACTTTTTATGATTTCAACCGTAGATGCCGCTTCCTGATGGAATAAATAAGGGCCTTGTATCTTAATGTAAAGACACTTTGTAAGTTTTCGATTAATGGGGTTTTGTGGTCGTCCGATTGCGCCAATCTGCAATATCAACCCTCCCTGGGTGTAAAGGAACATGTGTGATACCATCCAGATATTTCAATCCAAGTGGTTTTTAATCTTGGTTCGTTATGATTCATGTTTTTACGCCGTATATTACGACGGGAATGATAAAGGATTTATAGACCGTAGCTATTGTTCATCAAAAGAGGGCTTTGTTTTTCAATTTCCTATCGATTCCAAAATAGCACCTGTAGGAAAGAGTTATTCTGCGCTTGTTTCTATCATTATATTTTTTGTTGAATTTATGCTGGAGAGATAATGTCTTTTACCATTTCAAATTTATCGCTGCCAACACTGACATAGACGCCAAGGCGTGATAAATCTTTATATGTGGACTCCAGATACTTTATCTTGTACTCTTTCATCATAAGACTAGCTGTTTCGCTTCTCGCTTCGCATAGCCCAGTAACATTGCACTTTTAGAGTAGATAGTGCCATTGCGGTTCATATTAGGGGTGCGTCCCGCTTTTTACAGAATTATATTGAAGAAGGCGCAGTAGAGATAATCATCCTGTCCAAAGCATTGTGTGGTATCAAATGGCTTTGAGGCATCCTACCCGATTTTGTCAGAGCTGATGGTTGTGCTCAACGTCGTTCTGCAAAATTGTATATTGTATAAGATTTGCAAGGAAACCAATTTAGACATCAAATATACAGCTCCTATAAGTGCTGTTTAAAGCGGCTTTGAAATTGATAAAAAAAGTGATGGGTGTCGATCTGTTTGTGGAGGATCTTCTCCAGAACTTGACTTTTAAAAATCTGATCTATGGTGGATTTTCAAGGTTTAAAGCCTGACTGATAAGGTTCAATCAGTTTATTAACTATGGGCTTACCAGGGTGGACACACAATACTGTATGTACAATGCTAAGAAGGCTGAACCCGCGATAATTAGCGCAGACTGCGGGATCTTCGTTTTTGGGATTACGGCACAGTATACATATATTCCAATCATTGCGTATACATATGTATATTCATGCAATCAAATTATGCTTAGCAGCTAGAACATACGCCTTTCCAGCTCCTCGCCGCCGGTTTTAAACAATTCATCAGGTTATTCATCGGACCCTGGGGTTTCGTGGTTCTCTTCGAGCTGTACTCACCTCGTCTCGTACGAATGGTGGGACGATAACGTTGTCACAGTAGATAGTTGGTGCATATTTTTCTTCATCCGTCCCAACACTGCTTTCGCCATTTAAGTGTCGATGAATGTTTCTTCCAAACTTCGAGCGTATTGTTATTAGGACTTAAACCCATTTGTTTGCTGTCTTAATTTCGGATTAAACTTTCGGGCCCAACTATTACTTGTCAGCATCTCAAGCCGTGAGTATTCACGAGAAGTGGTCAAAAGAAAAACTTTTGAAAAAGTTGTAATTCGTAAGAAGACATTTTAGATGGTCTATAGTTGTGACGTCACTTTAGCCGGCGAAGATCAGGGAAATCGTAACGAGCATGAAGATCGCCTTCGGTTTAAATTAATAAAAGAATCTATGATTCATTGCGCCTTTATAATAAATTTTCTTCAAATTTCGTATAGTCCAAACTAGACGACACTCTGTTCTGTTCATCATATTCATCAGACTTGTATGTTTTCAAATGACACATAAAAATTTCCGAAGTAGCATATTTGTAAATCTTTCTATTATTTATTCATATTTTTGTATTAAAAAACTGGAAGTTATTTAAAAAAAATAAATGACGATGGTGCTTTTATTGGATCTTTTGCATATTTTCTACCATCTCTTGCCGCTGCTGTTGTGCGTACCAAAAGCCTTTGGTCTACACGGCAGAGGTTATCATAACCATAGCAAAGAGCTCGAGCTGCCGACAGATCTGCCCAATATCACGTATGACAGCGGCGAATACCAAATGCTAATTGCTGGTGGCTATAAGCCTTTGAAGAATACTCTTACTAAATATGTGGTATCCATACGTACCTCCCGGGCGACTGCATACTTTGGCGATAATCACTTTTGTGTTGGCTCTATAATATCTGACAATTTAATAATGACCGCAGCGCATTGTGTTGTTGAGTGAGTGGTTGAGTGAGAGTTTAGGTCCTTTTGTTGATTTTATACAATTCTCTTATATGCTTCTAGTCGCCGAAAGGTCGTCACGCGTCCGCATCGTCTTGTTGTTGTTGCTGGCGCACCGAATCGTTTTCAAAAACTACAGACCACTGTTGAAATGAAGGTACAAGATGTTTTGCCTCACGAGCACTTTAAACGCAAGGGAGCTCACGATATCGCACTCCTTCGGCTGGTTCACCATTTTCCCGACGATAATGATTTTGTTAAAATAATAGGTTTAGCTAATAAAATGGTGCAACCAGGCACCTCATGTCAAATCCTTGGTTGGGGTCAACTCTTTTTTGTGAGTACGCGCATACATTCATAATTTCTATAC
The DNA here is from genome assembly GCF_016617805.1 of Bactrocera tryoni. NCBI lineage: Eukaryota > Metazoa > Arthropoda > Insecta > Diptera > Tephritidae > Bactrocera > Bactrocera tryoni. The sequence goes on from NC_052502.1 coordinate 33,309,995, forward strand.
AAACTGTAAATAATTTTTCTTTACTTTCATACGAATAGCGTGGTCCATATTCGGCACATGCTATTGTTGCCAATTTAACGGTATACTCGCAGGAATATTGTAGAATGTTCTATCGGCATCACTTTCATGAAACGATGATTTGTGCTGGCAAGCAAGGTGTTTGGGATGCGGATGCCTGTCGTGGCGACTCAGGCGGTCCACTAATTTGTAATGGTGAAGTAGTTGCTATTGTTTCATGGGGTTCACATTGCGGCGAAAAGGGGAAACCGACCATTTTTACTAGTGTATATCATCATCGTGATTGGATTAAAATAGCCAGTGGCTCGGAAACTATGCGCCGCCTAATCAAGTCACAGCATTTTTTCTTAAACCTGCTGCTAATATATTTTTTATTGCAAACTTAAGTCCGTATGTATGTGCCTATATAATTATTATGTACGGATTTTAAATAAATAAATCCGAATACGCAAGAAAATTTTCCGCAATTATATTAAAAAAGGATTGTTACTAGAGACACAGCGGATATTGATATGTGGAATGATTGTTTAACAGATATCTGAAGTACCACTTTATTACAGCTTTTTTTTTAAGTAAAATAGTCTCTTGACCTATGAATTTCCTGATGCAGCCCATCCGGTAATTTGTTGGTTGCTTAAACCTTTTGGTATATCTAGCTAAGAACTCGCAGTACAAAAAAACAAAGAAATGGTTAACTTCGGTTACACTGCGGCTATAATACGGAGCGGCAATTTCAGTGGTGGGAACAAGAAAAAATCACTCGGAGTCAAATTTGGTGAGTGCGGCGGTTGATCGATAGTATTTATTGCGTTTTTGGCTTTAAATTCGGTCACAATCGTGACTCGATGCGAAAAAAACTAAAAATCATATTTAATATAATTTGACCCAGACTTAACAAAACAACAAAAAAATAGTTAACTTCGGTTGCACTGAGGCATATACAATATATATCCTTCCCAAATAGAAAAGATTCCTAAAGAACTCGATTTTGACCGCTCAGTCTGTGCGGCAGCTGTATACCATAACAATCAATTGAAAAGTCAGCGGTCTATCATAGTAAAAGAAATTTTTTTTTGACTAAATTCATGTCTTTATTCAGCATAGTTCGCGTTCAAAGTGATACACTGATTAAAGCAAACCTCCAACTTTTCGATACAAATTTTGTTGTAGATTTGCCCTTTGCTGCAAAATAGGCCTCAGTTCCGCCGATAACCTCTTCATTCAACAAAAATTTCATGCCGGTGAACATTCTTTTGAGATCTGAGAACAAAAAGCAATTCGAAGTTTAATTCTTGAATTTTTGTTATCGCTTTCTTGACTTCTGACACGGTGCATAATTTTGGTCAAATACGACCGCTTTCCAATCCAATAACGCTATAAAATAGTAGCTATTGATGGTCCTTCCTTTTTCAAGGTTGTCAATAAAAATTATTACATGCGCATCCCAAAATACAGATGCTATAACCTTGCCAGTCGACTGTTTCGGCGCTTTTGAATAGGGTTTTCGTGTGCAGTCCGCTCGGATATAGGACTTCGAAGTGAATTGATGGAACCATGTTTCATCTAATGCCACATCACATATAGACACAAAAACTCGGGTTTATTACGGTTAAACTTCCCCAAACAATACTCGGAATCATCAACTCGTCGTTGCTTTTGGACAGAGCTTTCTCAAATGCAAATATTCGTCACTGAAAATAATGTACACATTCAGTTGATATCTTTAGAGTGCTTGCTATTTCTCTTTGCGGTCATTCAAAAATATTTTGTGGACTTCTTTTTGATGTTTTCGTCGGTAACAACCTCTGACGAATACAGTCATCAGTGCTCATTTCATCACGTATAAACTGAACATAGCCAAATTTTTGCTATAACTGTATTTTCTACTTCAAAAATCAATATTTTATCAACACGCGTTGCTTCACTCAAAATGATATAACTCACAAACTAATAACCCCACACCCTTCAAATTTAATCATGCGCGTTTTGAAGGTCAGGGCTAAATAACTTAGCTAAACTTATCATATGGATTTAATTCTTGTAGCGACATATATGTGTAAGACCGGAGACTTTTCAATTGACATGCCAAGCTTCAATTAGGACTATCATCTGTGCATTAATTTTGTTTTTTCTTTGTTACGGCCTATTTTTAGTGCACCATGCTTTAACGACGATTTTCAAACACTTTTTCTTTAAATTTTTCGATAATATTGTTATTAACAGCGGTTGATGGATGGCTGATTCGGCAAGTCTTCTTCACTGAATGCTTTGTGTTACTTAATATTTGTATTCTTGTTCTACAGTATTCCCAACAATTCCGTTGCTATGATTCTATTCAAAAAACAAGATTTCAAACAAACCTGTTTTTCAGTTTTTTATTTTCAAGGTAAAAATCGTCAGACAAAATGTTCCTAGTAAACAAACATCTGCAAAATACGTACTAATCCATACTTGGAGATCAAACTTCACTATAACATAAAAAAATTATTGTACTAATCCCGGAAAAGAAATTTTCATCAATTAGGCTTCCGTTCCCAGCTTAAAGCCGGATCTAATTTTATATATATATTTCATTAACTGCAGTTGCTTCTTCAAGCTTTAGAGAGTAGCGTATCGAACAAACTATGCAAGCTGTTCAAAGTTACACATTGATAAACTTTGTCGCAAGACATTTAGTTTCTTTACAAATTTGGGAACCGGCAGTTGGGGCTATGCAAAATTTAATATCAAACATTTTTCGCAAATGAAAATTCCTTATATTTTTCGGTATATTGTCATCGCCTTTGCTTTTAAGTATTTCAAAGTGGAGTTATTAAGTATTTTGAGGGTTTGTTATAAAACGAATTTAGTTTTCTGATTTCTAAATTCTTTGTTCTGCCTCGCTTGCTCCGAATTCGGAGAAGCGAGATTGTCTGCATAGACTTTAGACTTTACATATCTCCGGAGAAAAAGTCTATCGGTGTCCTATCACATGATCTCGCTGGCCAATCGACTGGCCCAAAATGTTAAAGTATCACCGAAGTATTGTCTCAATAAATCCATTGATTGATGCGATGTGTGAGAAGTGGCGCCGTCTTGTTGAAACCAAATGTCGCAGAGATCGTGAGGTTCAATTTCAGTTATCAAAAAAGGCCATTGACGGTTACGTTTTCAGCGGCAATTTTTTTTTAAGAAATGCGATGATTCCACCATCCCACAAACCACATCAAACCGTTGTTTTTTCTGGATGAAATGGCAGTTATTGAACTCTTCAGGTTGCTTTTCGTCAAATGCGGCAATTTTGCCTATTTAAACATCTATTGAGCCAGAAATGAGCCTCATCACTGAACAAAATTTGGCTCGAAAACGTGGGATCTTCTTGGAACTTTTTAAGAGCGAAGCGATGTCGCTAAAGAATGTCAAGCGGTTTCAGTTCTTGCACAAGCTGTGATTTGTATTCAACGACAAGTCGTTCCAAACGTCTGTCGGAGTTGCTGCGAATTTACTCTACACGGTCTCCGTATACACTCTAAGCTACGGCTGCTATGTTTTCTTCACTGCAAAGTGAACTTAAGCTAATATATAGATATAAAAATTGGAATTTTTTAGTCTGAAGTATAGTGCTTGCACAACTTTTAGTGAGAAATGTTCAAATTAGTAAATGTATTTCGCACATATCTGTGGATATTTATTTCTCTGTATATTTGTTAATCGCTAATTGGTAACTTCGTTACTTGCCTTAATTAACTTTAAACCCATTTAAAGCAACCAATCGATTAGTTATAAGAAACAAACTGATTATAGCAGGAAAAACAAATTTTTCCAAGCAGAGCTGAGTATCATATTACGAACGTATACATCTGCAAACGGTATCACCGCTGAACGACAACATTAGAATTTTTTATGAACGGATACAAAAACAATGATAACAGAGTATAGTGGTAATTTGAGCCACACAAGCCGCGGCCAATACCTAAACAAACAAACACGCTGCATAGAGGCAGACCTAACTGACACTAGTGCGAATGTATGTGTGAAAGTGTGCGAACGTGCTCACGCTCACATGTAAATGCTTGTTTAGGAAACCGCAAAAATAACAGTGACAATGGCAGACAACCGCAAAATAACACCAACGTTTGCCGCTAACAATGGCGATAACCGAGTGGACTAACTGCAAAAACAACAATCACAGCTACATATGTATTACTGTAATAGAATCGCTGTGTGTAAAATGTAGCGAGCAAAAACAAAGGAGTTAAAGGAAATTTATCACAATAACTACTACCAATTAGAATTCGGTATCCGATTGCTATGCTTGTGGGTACCTGACCGGCGTTACCGTGCTTATAATACGCTAACCTGCGCAGTGCTTTGATACAAATTTATATGGTTACGTATACGCAGCGTAGTTCGATCCGAAGTGAATAATGTTTTGTTGAAACGGTGTGCTTAGGTTATAATTACATATCGCTATGGTGTTGCTTTGAGTTGGTGTTGGAATAAGCCGCGCGTAAAGTCGGTCGACTCGCGTGGCGTTGATTTATAGCATTGCGGCATAAGATTATTATATTCTCGCACTATTTCACTTGGCTATTCGATTAATTGGTGTTTTTTATTGATTGCAAGTTGACTAAAATTTGAGAAAGTTATTTGCGCATTAATTAGATTTTTAGATAAAAATTTCGTTGTTTTTAAACTAATTTTTTTGTGTGATAATAACTAGATCTCGATCAGGCCATGACAATATAAAATCGATTCAAAAAGCAGATACTCTATAGTCCAGCTTTCTTTTTTTTGTGGCCTGTGCGAACTGACTGAAAACAACATTAGTCGCCTAAACAAAGTGCTCAAATCGTTTCATAGATACATAAGTGTCTTTTGGTCTTAAATGGCAGTTCTTAATAGCACATAGGATCGAGGATAGCTGACCTTTGTTGGATTTCTGGTGCTCATAAGTAAGCTCGTTATTAGTTGGCGGTTGCAGTTGGACCCTTCTGAGCAGATAGGCAGCACGACGTTTATGACGAGAAAAGTTAAAATCCGGATGAATGTCTGTCTGTCCGTGCATCCGTGCAAGCTGTAACTTAAGTAAAACGTGAGATATCTTAACGAAACTAGGTACACTGGTTTCTTAGTAAAAAAAAAAAGTTCGAGTTCGTAGATGGGCGTATTCGGATCACTTGTCACGTCTACAAATCGCCATTAAAACCTATAAAGTGCCTTAATTAAACAATTAATTAAGATATATTATAAAACTGTAATTTGGCACAAGGTTTGTAGTAGCCAGGGGCACTTGTGGTAAGAAATTTGTCAAAAAAGTGGGCGTGGCTCCGCCCTTTAATAAGTTTAATGTACATATCTCCTAAAACACTAAAGCTACAATAATCAAATTCGCCCAGCTAAAATATTATGAGAACTCCTACCGACGGTGTGAAATTGGATGAAATCGGAAGATAATCCCACTCACTCCCATATAACGGTACGGTTAAAAACCACTAAAAGCGCGATAAATCAATAACTAAATACGCCAAAGACATAGAAGTTTACAAACGAAATAGTGTAGGGAGCTCTATGAGATCCGCTGTGAAAATTGGACAATGGGCGTGGCACCCCCCCCATTTTTTGATGAAATCCCATATCTTGGGATCCAGCCATCAGATTTTGACAAAATTTAGTACGTGGCCTTTCTCTCATATTTTTATATTATTGAACGAAAATGAACGAAATCGGATAACAACCACCTGATTCTTTCACTATCCAGTACACACATCAAGAAAGAATTGATATAACGGGTTAAAATTTTGTACGACTAATGTATTTAGTGTATGTCACCTTAAGGCCCAAAATTATTCAAATCCAACAAAAAGTGTTCAAGCCCTTAGGTACCGAATATGTTGACCCCGTTACCCATACTTCAGTTTTGAACGAAAATATCTGTATATAACTGAAATTAAGCGCAAATCATTCTCTTATAATGGTTTGTCTATATGTCAATAGTTAGATGTATCCGATCAATACTTCGCTTAGCCCCTATATACTTAATATAAATATTTACGAACTTCTGGGTGACTTTGTATCGCATTTATCGGCCATTGCAAGAGTATAAAATGTTCGGATGCACCCGAACTTAGTAAGGAATGTACCTGTTATATCAATATTTGTGAAGAATCCTTTTTTATATATAAATCTAATCGCACCGTAGGCCCTGGTAGATAGTGTGTATTTACTCAAGTTAGTTTAATATTTCATATTACTCTAATAAATAATAATAATAATAATATAAATCTAAGAAATCGAACTATTATAAATATTTACATAATTATTAATATTTATTTTTAATTTCAATTTCAGGTACGTGCGGAATATATGTATTTTCCTTTAATCAGTTATGTAAGTATAATTATACCTAAATATACATATACAAGTATATAAATGTGTATTAGATAAATCGCGCATGCGTGAAATGTTCTAGGGATTATCTCATACAACTGGACCCCTATATACCTAATATCAAGATTTTTGAACATCCGGCTGACTTTACTCCATGAGATTGGCGATTGAATGTGATGTACTTTATGATAAAGTTATTACTTATAATGACTTTCGTTTTTATAACAAACCTTATGCCGAATATGTCGGTCAGAGTATGAGTTATATATAGTCTATGCATAAATAAAATTGCTTGTAATTTGATCCTCTGGTTGACAGTTTACACACTAATGTTGTTCCCTGGCTTTGATTCGTGCAAGTTGCAAGAGTATTAAATGTTCGTTTGCAACGAACTTAGCCCCACTTTACTTATGTTATTTCTTTTTTTTTTGTTTTTAATAATTTGGTTCATTTTGGCACCCTCTCCTGGGTGGGGGAATTATGATCCGCTTACGCATAGCTCCTGTTAGGCAAATAAGGGTATCTTATTATGAAGGCTGCGTTCGAGATTAGGATTTAGATTTTAAGAATCTCCAGCCAGGCCGATCCTTGGGAAGGCTCGCATGACGTCTTGATCCAGACCTGTTTGTACTTCTAACCATGATAAGCTTCTTATTTGAATGCTGCGCTATTGAGCTACAAATTCAGAATTTAGCTAGATACGCCTCAACAGCAACAGTTTCCAGTCAATATCTGCCATAGTCGTGACAACTGTGTTATCTATTAAACTCGGGCAGGGTTCTGCGGAAGATTTTGTCGACCAATTTTGGTTTTGACCGCCATTTTGCCAGTTTTTAATTTCTCCATCGTAGCTTATTATACGAACAATATTTTTGGAGATATTTTTCAGGCCAACAACAGAGAACCTTGTGTTTAGGGCCGTCGGAAATCACATGTAACTCGAAAAATTCAAGTATTTTATTGTGTATTCTTAAAAAATATTTAAAGGCAGACACACTATGAGTGCTCCTTTAAAAGTGCTTAAAGCACTTTCTTGATACTTGATAATATTTTTTGTTCTTATTTAGGAATTCTTGAAACCATAAAGTATCTTTGCTGTAACTGATCAAGTGCGACCCTATTAACCTACGTTGCCGATAACTGAATCTAACCACAGTCTGCAGTAACCTGGATCCTACCTTATACTTACTAGTGAATACCTGATAGATAAAATACAGGTTTATTTGTGATAATTTGAAGGGAACAGACTTTTCGAATTTGAAATTCTTGCTCCAAAAAATATTTTTGCTTAGTGGATAATTATACAGGTCGTTCAATAAGTTTTATCGTTTGATAAGAAAAACAAAATTTTATGATTCAAAATATACTTTATTATTCAGTATAATCTCCCTGAATATTAATACACTTTCCCCAACCATCTTCCAATCTGTGGATCCCATCCCTGATGTGATGGAAATCGCTGGGGGCCAAATCGAACTTTAGTTCATATAATTTAGTCATGGTGAAAATGCTCTTGTGACACGGCGCATTGTCCTGATGAAAAACGATTTTGTTTCTTCTGCAAACTGGGTCTTTTTTCAAGAAATTTTTTCTTCAACTTGTCAAAAATGTTGCAATAATATTCCGAATTAAACTGATACCATAACCTTCTTGGCCGATTACTCACGAACTTGTTCCGACGCCGAACAACCAGGTCACACCACTTTTTAGCGTCTTGTTTTGTTTCAGGATAATGATGATAGACCTATAGTGATGAATCGACGCACAAAATCCATTTTATTCTCTTTAAAACGCTCCAAATGTTGCCGAGTCGCATTCGAATGTGTTTTTGTTCCATTGTTAGCGAATGCAGCACCCATTGTGCATACAGCTTTCTAAAACCCAAAAATTTCACTTAAAGTATGGCTCACACTGTCTAATGCGATGTGTAGAGCGTCTACTAAATCATCAAAAAATAAGAATTTTATCGCTGCACGATATTGAATTTTTTCCATTCTAAAAAAATACTGTGACACGACGACACTAAATGCCTCGTAAACAAAGAATGAATTGACAGTTTAAAGTGAAACTTCACATACATTCATATGAAGAGTGTACCAACAAAATCAAAAATATATTGGGCTAGTAAGAACGAACGACAAAACTTATTGAACAACCTGATATTATAGTATTTATTTGTATTCGAAGCTTTTTTGAAACTACTTTTTTAAATTTCTAGTCTAAAACCTTTAGATTTTATGGCTTTTAAGACGTTTACTGCGCACTGGTTGTATTTATTCCCCAAATAGAAGCAGTATTTGAAGCAGTGTCAAAAGTTTGCTAAACTTTATCGTATTCTTATGTGACAATTGTTTCTGATTGGTATATATAAATATATGACAAAAACCGTTTAAATTGCCAGCGGCATTGACTATCAGTGGCACCACCTTAAATCTGAAATTGACAAACTCGTCTACGCTGTTAATTGTTTCCCTTTATGCTTGCAAAAGACCTTGAATTGACAGCCGATGTAATTCTCGGCATTTGAAGCAATGGACAGACATCATGTCACTACCGACTCCTTACTTCCTTCTATGCAAGCATTACTATTTGTCTTATATATGGCAAAATAATACACTTCAGCTATTGTTGCTGGTCCTTTGCTGTGATTTATATACTGCGCTACAACAAACACACACACACATCATTGAAATGAATGAACACAATAGCCAAAGTGTTAGAGAGGAAATTAGCCTTGGTGAGCAAGGACTCGCAGTGTATTTTCAGTTTCATTTAGCACCCTTTTCTGTTGTACTTGTATGTATGTACTTGTGCATGTATTTATTTGTTTGTTTGATGTTTTTGTTTATGGAGATGTGGCAGCCAAAAGCGATTTGCATACAAATTTGGCACGAATTGTAAATATTTAACCGAAAACAACTGGCAAAGTCTGCCTAAAATGCGGGCACACAACCAAACTAATGCACTCTCACACATATATGTGTGTATGTATATGTTACGTTATCTTCAAGTGTGTATTCTGGTTGTGTGCGCGTGATAAATTTTTGATCATAATTAATTATGCATGTGTAAATTCCAAATAATAAACGCTCAGCCAGCTTTACTCAAGCGCCAACACCCAACACTGACACCCACAGCAACCCTTCCAACTGCAATTAAAGTTCGGTTTGTTAGAAAGCGGTATATCGGTGTGTGTTTGTTGTCATAAGCATTGCGATTGGTTTTGTTGCCACTCTTATTTATCGATACAGGGTGGCAACTGTTTCGGAAATATGTGGAAGAGTATTAGAATCTAAAGGAGCGCTAGTTTCAGTGTTAGCTGAACAAGATATACTTTCTGCTTAGAAAAACTGATTGCGTTCTTTTTGATAATAAATAGATATCTGATACACATAGGTTAGGTTCGATAGGTTAAATTCAATATATTCGTTAGGTTAAATTAAATATTGGAATTCTTCATTTTCAATATATTATTTGTTGCAGGGTTGAAATTTTTAATTAAAAGTTTTCGCCAAAATCGGAATTAAATGATTGAATTTGAAACTTAACTTTTTAATCCGAAAATTGAGATGAAAATTAGAAATAAATTTTTTAACCCCAAATTCATATTTAAAAATTGATAAATTATTTTATAATATAAAAATTTGAGTAACACATTAAAAATATTTTTCAAGTGAAAAGGTGGAATGTAAAGATATAAAAAATAAATAAAAGACTTTAATTAAAGGCAATTTAAAATATATAAAATATATACAATTAATTTTCAAGAAATTTTATATAAAGGGTGATGCATTTCGAGGCTTCCTACTTTTTTCAAGAAAAATACAGCAACTTCAAGTTTAATTTTGAATGTTTATTATCATTTAAAAGAAACTTCCTTGACATTTATTTTTTTAATATTATCTCCTTCAAATGTTGGCCGCGGCTACGTTTCCAACGGTCCACCCATGGTATCCAATTTTCGATGACATTTCCATCAGGTTGCTCTTCGTCCTAAATGCGGCAATTTTGCTTATTTACTCATTACATTACCCATTGAGCTAGGAATGAGCCTCATCGCTGAAAAAAATTTAGCTTGAAAGCGTCGGATTTTCTTTGAACTTTTCATGAGCTCAAGAAGGAAGTGATGTCATTTGGGAAGGTCGAGTAGCCTCAGTTCTTGAATTAGTTGTATTTTGTACTATTTCAATTTCCACACGTCAGTCCGAGTTGCTGCGAAGAGCGCCGAATCGACTCTCCACGGTCTTCATGTACACTCTCAGCTACGACTGCTATATTTTCTTCACTGCGTGCTGGTTGTGGTCTGTTTGGTTGAATATTATCGAATAATGAATGCTGGGTCTTAAGATGGGTGATGGTGTTTCGAATAATATATTTAGTAGACCGATTATGTTGACCATTTGTTGAGCGAATATTTCATATTAAGGTTGAATTGTTGCCAACGTTATTCAGACGTATGTCTTTCCTTAATGAAATGCCAATTAATACTGAATAAAGATAATATGACAGTTTGATACGACTCACCCGTGATCTGTAAAAAAAGGCTATTGAAACAAGTAAGGAAGTTCGGGTGCAACCGAACATTTTATACTCTTTCAACTTGCAGGAATCAAAGTAAGGGAAATACCTTAAGATGTAAAACGTCTACCTGAGGATCGAAATACAAGCAATTTTATATAAATATGTATACATACTGTATATAACTCATATGCTGTCAGACGCAAAAGGTTTGTTAGAAAAACGAAAACCATTATATGTATAGTTAGTGTAATATCGACCAGATTTTATATATATACTAAAAAACGAATCATATAGACTAAAGTCGGATGTTCGAAAATCCTGATATTTGTTATATGGGGCCTAAGTCAAGTTTCCGCTCAAATTTATATATTTTAGGCACAAAGATGCTGATATGAGTAAAACACGCTCTCTCATTTTCATTGAGATAACTCTCATATTGGCCGATATATGCGGTACAAAGTCACCCGCAAGTTCAATTATCTTTATATTTGATATACATATGGGGACAAAAGGAAGTATTGGTCAGATTCAACCCATTTTTGACATACAGACATACCATTGTCAGCGAAGTACTCTCCCTGAATTTCAAGTATATATCTCAGACAATGACCGACATTTTCGGCATACAAATATTCGATACGTAGGGGCTTCAACAAAATTTGTTGGATTTAAACAGTTTTTGGTCATAAGATAGCATACACTAAGGGCGTTATTCGTGCAGAGTTTAATCCCATTATAATAATTGCTTCTTGATTTGTGTACTGGAAACTGAACGAATCAAGTGGAATTTAAGATTGTGCTATATGGGAAGTAGGCGTGGTTATTATCTTATTTCACTCATTTTTACAACGTGATGTTAGAATATGAATAAAATGCCACATACCAAATTTTGTCGAAATCGGTTGTTCGGGTCCCGAGATATGGGATTTCACCAAAAAGTGGGCAGTGCCTTAGTTATGGTAATTCATAGGTTTCGGTTAATGGCGATTTGTGGGCGTGACAGTGGTCCGAATACGGCCATCTGCGAACTCGATTTTTTTTTGTATTAAGGAGAACCATACCTTGATAATCAGCTCATCTTACTTTTTGATCAACTACTGACCGATCATACTTCGTAATTCATATGGGTTATTTGGTAGAAGGGTGCTTCTTCTTATGTAAATATAACACATTTTATCAAAAAATTCCTTACATTTTTATTGTAAACTTTCAATTAAAAAATTTGGTATGCATTCCTTGTTTTTTACATTTTCATGCGAAATTGAAATTGGTGTTTAAATTCGATTTGGCCAAAATAACAGATAATATCAAAGCAATTTGAATTGCAAATGTAAAAAATTTAATTCGAAGCGTTTGAAAAAATCGCTAAATTTTTCAGCACAACATACACGATTGTGTAAATGTTTGTATGTGTGTGTGTACGGACATACAAAGGCAATCGCATTTAATTACAAACATATCTGAGGTCAAAGTTAAATCAACACCAAAAGAGATCAGCAAACCGAACCGGAGCGTAATCAATCAAACAAAAAGCAAAAATGTAGCGAAAAAATGCTGGGGAAAAAACGGCAATAGACCGCTATAGTAGCGTTAAAATATTTTTAAATTAAATGAAAACAACAATGCCAACACAGGCGGCGTTGTAAAGTGGAAAAAATATGCTTTTAGTTGGTTGATTGGCTCGGTCGCTCGACTGGTTGGTTGGTTGGCCGGTCAAAATTAAAGGCTTGTTGCATGCCACATTTGAGTGCAGCACATTTGTAGGTACATGTGTTTTTAATATTGATTGAATTGCATTTTTTAAATGGCATTTGCTGCGCGCTTTGATTTTGATTGAACGCTTGTAGCGGCAGCAGCAGCAGCAACAACAGCAACACAAGCACAGCAACTATACAGTAACACTGCATGTGCAAAAGCCACAAAAGCCGCCCAGCCAATTTTATTTGCCAGTGATTTTTTTCACCACTTTTTTTCTACGCATTGCAACGCTGTTTTTTCAATGTTGCCAGATTAGCTGGCTAAAAACTTTTGCAAGTGAAGAAAGCAAAAAATGCAATGAATAAAGAAGTTGTTGCAAAAGAATGAAGAAAAATGGTGCCAATTTTGTTAGCAGCTCTCAATGCTCCAACGCACAGCAGACACAATGCAAAAAAAAATTGATAAAATAGAACCCCAAAAAGCGCCTAATAAAAGGCGACTACCGTTTTCTTTATCTCCGCTGCATATCGCTTACTTGCCTTCTCTCATATCTTCCACTTTCGCCACTCCATAAGCAGACGTTGTGATAAAGCCAATTTTCTCGCCAATCCTACTATCCATTCGCATCGATTTAAGACGTTCAATGATGCTGAAGAATTCACACGAATCGCTCGATAGCCTCTGCTTGCTCGGCTGCCGGCCGTTATCCTTTGTGTAAGCTGCTGTTGTTGCTGCAGCCGGCCAGTTGATAGCGGCATGCCTGTTTTTGTCTACGTGCTTTTTTTGCTTCTTCTTCTTTATCACCATCGTACCTCCAAAGACATTTATTCACACTTTTTTCGACGTTTTCATCGTTTCCACTCTTTTGCAAAGTTTTTAAGTCGTTTCTCCCGACACAATAGCCACAAATAACAAAAACAAATTAATACAAATAGTCTCACACTAACAACAACACAATGCGTCAGTTATATAGTACCCGATAGCTCGCGCCGGTGTGGAGGATCAACACTGCTGCTTAAATGTTTACAATTTCCTATTACCAATCTAGCATTTTTTTGCAATTTGTTTGCAATTTTTTCTAAAACTTTTATTGCCACAATCAGCGCCTCTGAACTAAAGTACTGTACACTACGAAATATTTTGCTGCCCGCCTTACCTATCATTCTCCTTTCCTTTTACTCCTTCGAATTTTGCACCTTATAAGACACTTCTGTGGAGATTATAAATTATTTGTCTGAAATTTTTGCACCGCAAACTTCGAATTTTGCTTGTTTACTATTAACACTTTGGTCGCTTTTACAACTTTTAATAGAAATCTTATTGTTATTATTATTACTTGGTAACTTCATTGTTGCCAGCTTATTTTCCTGCAGTTAATCAGGAAATATGTGTCTAAATATTTAAAAAATTCAGCGCATTTACTCGAATCATGAAATTATATCCTTATTAATATGGCATATCATTAAAAACTTTTTATAGTTAAAGTTTAGCAATTTTCCTTAATAGGAGGTACATGGCGTATGAGTAATATTTTATTTGCAAATTAATTTTGTTTCGAAATGAAAGTGTTTTGCAATGTGTGGTGAGCAATTTAAAATAATTTTCTTCTCGTTTGAAGAAAATTTTAATTTTTCGGTATAAATTTTCTCTTATGCATACGCCTTTGTGAAAGCCTTTAACACATACAGACATATGTAAGGCTTCTTACAAGTGTTACCATAGCTCTATGTACGACTTAAGGGCACGACACCTATTGTGAACCTTCGAAAAAATTAATATAATTGGTGTTTGAATTTTCCAAGATTCTATACATTCATCAAAGACAAATTAGTAATCATTTAAGGCGCAGCCGACAAATCATCCGATCGCTTTGATTTTTTTTGCTTATTTTGTATTTATTTCTCCATACAATGGTATTGCACTTTTTCGATGTAATGAAAAGTGAAATTTTGGTAGACAAAAATTAATTAATATATGAGTAATAAGAAAAATCTTTTTGAATGTCTGCCATTTTTTAAATTTTTTTGATGATTTTTGTTTAGTTTGGTATACCCTCATTAACAATATATAGTAATTTTGTTTACATCGCGTCCATGTTTTTTTTTGTGACAGCTATATATTCATTTCTAATTTTATATAAAGAGAAGTTCCCCAAACTCAGCGAGGCTAAATTAGAGAGGAATATTTGTAAATATTAAAGGAAAACGCAAATTGGAAAATTAAAAATATTTAATAGTCGTCTGCCGACAGGTGAAAAGTGATTTTCTCTCTCAATAAATTGGCAATTGGCTCATAAACCGCACCAAACCGTGATTTTTTCGTGTGTCCCAGAAACGAGGTCCCAATATATGTAGGTTAGTGGGAAGGGTTTGAAAAGCAAGCAAATATGTAAGAATAGTGCCGAAATTTATGATGTCGAAATATTTTTGCACTAGAAAGGTCTACTAATAAGTATCACGACTTAGAATGAAATAAAGCACTCAAATTTGGTTAAAATAGGTTGTCTTTTTTATGCAGATAATTTTATGCCAATGGCCGCCACCGGTGCAGCATTTCAGGTGGAATATTTTTGCATCGATATGCGACAATGTTTGAAAAATTAAATCGCCGAAAAACTATCGCATTTAAAGAAAAATAAGGTGCTGTTTAACCAAGACAATGCACCGTATCACAAATCAGTTAAAGCGATGCCAAATATCTAGGAATCGGACCAATGGCATTTCAGCTGGAATTTCGGCTATAGTATGCTGATTGTTGTCTTTGAGTTCCTCGACCGTTACTGGTTGATTGTACTACATTTTTAATTTACCATACCCCCAAAGAAAATATTCTAGAGGCGTTTAATCGCATGGCTTAGCCGCGAAGACTTTTGACAATATTTTACTGGACCATTTGACGAAACTTACGAGTCGCCAAACTTTGCACGATATGTATCCATATTTAAGCACGGTCTTGTTAGAAAATGTCGGTTAACATCGTCTTATAACGCTTGCTATTGATGGTAATCCTATTTCCATTCATATTTATTCTATTGGCGGCATTGCTATGACGGTCAGTTTTTTGTGATGCAATGCGTATCCTGAACGAGATTTTTTTTTATCGGCGAAGCCATTAAGTGAGAAACGGGCCTCATCTGAGAAAATGATTTCTCAATGAAAATGCAAATAACTATATATTAGCCACCGGAGAATGTGAATAATCGTAAATAATTTCTAAGCATTGTCCCAAACTGAGACTTGTCATGAGAAAATGACAAAACTGTCAGCAATTTAATGACAAAATTTGACACAAACCCGTAAATTAACATGGCCCCAACGTGTTGGTAAAATCATTCCACCCCTATTGATAGACGCTTTATATATCAATTACTGCGTACAGTAATGAGATTATAAATGATTTTGAATTAAGAACATTAAAATGATGTTCCAATAAACAATTTTTAGTCAATTAACCAACAAATTTTTGTAATTAAAAATATTTAATATATGTACATGTGTTTGATTCTTCTATAAAACTTGACACTTCTTCCTGTTTATTGGCGTAAGCACCGCTTACCGCGCCAGTCGTTCTTCCTTTTCGCCGTATGACGCCGATTGCAGATTCCATGTGTAGCAGGTCATTCTCCACCTGCTCTTTCCAACGGAGTGGAGGCCTTCCTTTTCCTCTGCGGCGGGTGCTGCGTAGAATACTTTCAGAGCTGGAGTGTTTTAATCTATTCGGATGGCGAAAGTTGACACAGAGTTCTACAAAATCTCGACAAAGTATTGTTCACTTTAAGGAGAAGGTTATGGACATAATAAAATGTCGCTCGATGGCGTAGGATTACCATTAAATAATGGACCGAAATTGATGTACTACTTTTTTGCCTCCTGTACAATAATGCATCACTAGAAAATGGATCCTTTAACGAAAATAGTCGAAATCGATTTAATAAAAATGCTTAAAGATCAGGAATTATATTGTAGTTACAATTTAAGCGCTAAAATGTTTTCTTTTCCTAAGGCAAGGTAAAGGTGCATCGTTTAGAACATTTTTATAGAACAAAGACATTAATATCAAGGTTGTTTATTTTAGTAATAATTGAGAAAGAATTTATCAATACCGATCAAACGAAATCGACTCGTACGGAATTCTCTTTGGGCTTTTGAGTAGTTATAGTAGATTACTGTATGTCAAAATTCGGTACTTACGTTTGGTACTCAGAGAAGCAAAATCCGATGCTTCAGAATTTCGCAAAAGAGAATATAAAATCACTATAAATCTGACATATAATTTTTCATCTTTTGATTTCAAATATCATTCGACTCCGGTTTTCGATATTTATAAATTTAGAGAATTCGTAGTTTCAGATTAACCCCGAGAACCATAAGGCTTCAGAGTGAATAAGAATCAGTAAGGAAATAACAATTTTTTTTCGTGCCAAAATTGAAATTTTGCTATGACTAACAAGAGCCAGGACGTCTTTTATAAAAAGTCTATATTTATTTAAAACAAATAAATTTAGTAGTTTATATAAAATCATGGTGTAGTCTTTCTATTTCTTTTTTATGATGGTTATAACTATATTTGTAAATTATTCCGCAGAATATGTATTCAAAATAACTTTAAAAATCAACGAATTCACCGAAAGTTTTCCTAAAAACTCTATCAAACTTACAAGTTGAGTTCATAATAGTTCGAGTATTATGAAGTAAATTGCACTTTGGCTAATTACAAATACTACATAAAAGTTTTAATGTTCTTAGACATATAAACCCACATACATATAATTCCTTCGACCAACACATTTACTGTTTGCACAGTTTGAAAAACAAAGATTACACAAAAAATTAAACCAATGAGTTGTAATTAACTTTTATCCGAAAAATCTTGCCGCAGCACTTAACAAGCAAAACCAAAAACACCAGCAATAACAACAAATAAACGGCTTGGTGTAAGAAAACTCGCTGAAATGTTGCACGAAGAAGTTCAAAGCAGCAGCTGTAAGTGAGCTGACTTCAGCAACAACACCAAAAAAGCAACAACCACAACTCTGCAAGCAACGGATGTGGAAACGGAAACAAGAACAAGTGCACAAGAATCAACTTGAATGACTCCAAAGAAGTTGCAAGTGCGAATTAAAGCAAAGAAAGAAAGAAAAAAATAAAATGGTTGGAGTATATTTTTATTAAGTTAAGCAGCTCAAAGGAATGGAAACTTGGTGTGGAAAGGATGCGCTAATTTATGAGGGTGGCACGCAAAAAGCACGCCAACAAAAAGCGATAAGGACCCAGCTGAAGAGTTGGTGAGGTGGTGAATCATTAAAGAAGACGCTGACGGGGGTTGACTATAGAGCATTAAGCAAGTTGCTTAAGAGTATCAGAGACAGTGCGCGGTCCGTCTAAAAAGGAGTTGCTTCTACTACTGACCATTTGAGTAAATAAATACAAAAACGATTCGCCTCGCTCTTTTCCTCTTTACCCAAAAGCTCTGGGTTTAATTTGGCCTCTTACTTTTTGCTTGCTACTGCGGTTCACACACACTTCCTCGTACTTACGTGCCTTTCCAGGCAATGACAGACTGTCGCCTTCCACACCCTGCTTGGCCACAATCCCAAATCATGTTTGCTTTATTTATAAACATTTCCGGTTTCCTGTTCGTGTTGTTTTGTTTTTCCAGCGGTCTTTTTTGTTGGCTTGTTTTTGGTTTTATTTTTGTTTTCCTTTTTGTTGTAGCCATTAATGGTTACTACAGCCTTAAATACAACCATTTGGTTTTGTTGTCTTCGTTGTCTGCACCGTTATCTGCTGTTTGCCGGGCGTGTATCCGTCTGCTGGCCAGTTCGGCGCACAGCTTGTATTGGAGCACGTTGTGTGTCCGATTTAATTGAAATCAATTAACAGTAATGAGGTGGCATTAAGGACAGATTATTTGGCGGTGATGGCTGTGGTGTTGGTGTTGTTGCCTCTGAGTGGGTTTGAGGATGCGTAATGCGTTGTTTATGCTCTTTTATTGATGCACCTCCACTTGTACTTAATTGTGTATGGAATGTTAAGTGTTGAGCGCGATTGAGAAGCCATTTGCGAAGCTGTTAAGCGTATTCTTAGCTTTGATGTGATTTAACAGAGTGAGTGGGATTGAGTGGCGGATTTTGTAAATAAATGATTTGATGGTGAATTAAATGGAAACCGCTTCACCGCATAAACAAATATAATGTAGGTGATTTAAAATTGTAAATAAAATGGCATCAAAAGTGAATGTGAATGGTTGTTTATTTCTTCTTATTATATTTTTATGTTTATAGCAAATTAATCTCTTCTTTACTTGTTCTGTCCCACGGAGAGTTAAACTTCCTTTAAGCTTTTAAGCTGGAGTGTGGAAAAAAAGACTTAAAAGCGAACACGCTGAATTTTTGTACACCGCAATAAATCGATTTCGTCATAAATTTTCCGAGTACACAATATTTAGGAATGCAAAGTAAAATTTTTTAAGAAAAAATTAAATATTTTTAGATTTACACGCGATCTCTGGTGGTGCTAAAAAGTCCTTCTATAGTGATACCAGTCTTCTCCGCGGATGGGACCTTAAAATATAAATGGCCAATTTAGAAGTATGCGCTACTAGAATCTAATTCGTTTGATTTTAGTTAGCTCTAACCTACAATATACGCGTGCATAAACTAGACAGTTGTCGGATCATTAGTTTGTGAATTGTATCATTTTGAATGAAGCAACTTTTGTTATTGTGAAAAAATTGTATAAAAAGGATATTCCGCGTGCTGATAAAATATTTCTTTTTAAAGGGAAAATACAGTTGAAGCAAAAATTTGGGTTGACGACGAGTTTCCGTACACTGCGCTAGGAAAATCAATCATCAAGAATTGGTAGCTAGTTTTACGCCGATGAAAGCATCAAGAAAGTCCACAAAATATTTTTGGATAATCGGAAAGTGATGTTTTTCGAGATAGGAGGCATTCTCGACATATCAAATGAACGTTTACATCATATCATTTGCGAATATTTAAGTATGAAGGTGCCACGTGAGCTCACTTTTGATCAAAAACATTGACGAGTTGATGATTCGGAGCAGTACTTGGAGATGTTCAAGCGTAATAAACCTGAGTTTTTGCGTCGATATGTGACAATGATTGAAGCATGGGTATATCATTTCGCTCCGAAGTCTAATTAACAGACATCTGGGTGGACTCCACAAGATGAACCCATTCCAAAGCGAGGAAAAACGCAAGAGTCCCTGACAAGGTTTTGAGTATCCGTATTTTGGAACGCGCATTGAATCATTTTTATTGACTACCTTGAAAAAGGTAAAACCATCAACATTAATTATTACATAGCGTTATTGGATCGTTTGGTTTGATGAAATCACCGAAAAACGATCGCATTTGAGAAAAAAGAAAGTACTGTTTCGCCAAGGCAATGCACCGTGTTACAAATCTGTGAAAAATATCTAAGAATGGGCTTCGAAATGCTTCTGCATCCACCGTTTTCTCTAGATCTGGCCCCCAGCGACTATTCCCTGTACTCTGATCTTAAAAGAATGTTCGCGGGGAAGAAATTGTCGTCGAATGAAGGAGTGAATGCCGAAACTGATGCCGATTTTGAAGCAAAGGACAAATCGTTCTACAAAAAAAGTGTCGAAAAGTTGGAGGGTCACTATGGTCAGTGTATTAGATTTAAAGGGAACTATATTGAATAAGGAAGCTAATTTAACCAAAAAAATTGTATTTTACTATGGTTTCGTACAATGTCTTTTGGGCATTAAAAACGAGTATGAATAACTATATAGAGAACACGCGGAAGAAGATGAGAGTGATTAGACAAATCTGAAAATTTTAGTTTCGAGAAAAACGAGTTTAAATGTGCATTACTTTACCTATTCACACTACCTCAGCAATAGTCTCAGTGTGGACAGAAATCTTCAAAATTACTTCTAGAAGTGTATCACCTATATTAACCATTATTGTTTCTTCTAGAATATCTAACTAGTCGAGTCACAGCCACTATTTAAATTATACGTTTCTATAATTTTATTTGGAAACAAAAAACAATTTCTTCTTTAGTTGATGTTTCCCGTCTTTCCTTTGAATACCATAGATTAAAGAAGTTAATAGAACTGTCAAATTAATACAATTTATTTACGTTAATAGAAAACGTTGGTTCTCTAATTCACTGTCAGATTACTGGTCAGCTGCTGATTTTTGGAAATATGTATCGTTCTATTAAAATAGGGTATGGTCATTTCCTAGCATTTCTAAAGTTTTGCCGAAATGATTCCCGTGTTGTATCTTATTAAATTGCGTGAGTCGTTGTCCGGTTGTGCTCATTTACCAAAACTTACCTTCTTGGAATATTTTCTTTCTACTAGTTTGCATAGGCTAGGCTAGGATTCTGATAGGGATCGCACTTGAGCTAATGTACACACTTATTTGGGAAGTCAGGGAAGGAGTTCAACTAGCGCACTGGGATGCCTGGAAGCTGTGAGCTTTAAACTCCTAAGTATTTAATCGTTGATCTTGGAAAGGCGGGACATTCAAGAAGGAAGTGTTGCGATGCCCACGTTTGGACATCTATCTATTGGCAAAACGCACGAAGAGAGCGGAGCTCCGAATTAATGATGAGCATTTTAATGATATGGTGGCTAAGGTGTCAGCCCATCAGCATTCCAGTTGCCCGCTCTTTTGTTATGACCTTTGGCTATGATCTTCCGCCATGACCTGGAACATATACTAATTTTATCGCGACGATTTTGATAGTGGACAGAAGTACCACTTAATTAGTCTCGGATGCACGGTTAAAGAGTTCAAGGCTGGTATATTCTCCCTATCGTTAAAGTGGGCAATCACTTGTTTGGCATTACTCCAGAGCAGTAGATATATATGTTGAAGTCGCTTTGATGCGGATCAAATCCGCATTCATCCATCGGAGTGAATGCCAGGACTCGCTGACGGAGTCTCTCTCCCACCACGAATCCCACACCAATTTTGCGCTCTTTTATATGGCCACTGTCGTAAATTCCTCAAGAACTTACTTGTCTCAGTCTTTGCCCCGTCCATAGCACTTCTTGGACGGCGGTGATGTCAGCCTTTGTTTTTACGAGAACATCAACCAGCTGGGCAGCGGCACCTTCCCAATTAAGGGACCGGACATTCTAGGTACATGCTCTTAAATCGTAGTCCTTGCGTTTGCCATGTTCGTCATCGAAAGGGGGGTCTCTCATTCAAGGCTGTTGTTTCTTTTTCATTGGAGGCGTTTTTTACGTAGCGAGTCCCAAACCTAGTGCACAACTGAGGGGAGGAATGGTTCGCCTTCTCACTTTAGCTCGCTCTCAAACGGATGTTCTTTGGCTACTAAGAGCATACTTGGTCTAAGACCGGAAGTCGTAAGCTGCTTGAGCCGTATGTAAAATAATCGTTTCCACTTAGGATCAAAAAATAAAATTTTTTAAGTTTATTTTCTGGGGTGTATTGTCCTCGAAGTATTGCCATTTGTTCCTAAAAGGAAAACACTAATAATTTTTATATTGTATTTAATGTATGGTCTACATCTCATGGGCTTGTACTCAATAAACTCGACAAATAAATGTTTTCACATTTTGACTCCCATAGAGAATGCTTTTGTTGATTGCTTTCCAAGTAACCTTTTGCTTTGCCTTGCTTTTTGTATTTTCTTTACCAAAAAACGGCACTAAAATACGGATAATAATAATTATTATTACAAATAAATAATAACATCGACTTAGGCCATACAAAACCGAAGTAAAGCATTTCTCCAAGTATTACCATGTCTCTGTACAAATATGTGCTTTCGCACGACTTCCACATGAATATTTAATAGTTTTAGTGTTATTAACCAGGTGAGTGAATTGGGCAACTGACTCTAATGCAACAGAACACCTCAATAACTGTAAACATATATGGGCTTATGAATGCCGCACCGGTGCTACCTACATACATATGTATATACAGACATATTTCCACCTTCTTGTCCGCGCACATACTTACATACATAGAGGTCGTTGTATAATATGCATACAAAGTGTACAATAATTTTGGTCATAGAATTGTTTGTTAAAGAGGCTTAAGTTAAATGGGAAAACTTCCGATTCAATGAACCGCAAATTGCATGCGAAATCGAAATCGAAACCGAACGCTTGCCATGGCCAGTGTCGCTGGAGTGAAACAAGCTCCAGCTCCAACTCCAATCAGGAGTTGCAATGCACAGCTGCAGCAACAACGGTAAAGCATATTGTAACCGGGCAGTAACGTCTGTCATTTGTATTTGTTTGTTGTCGCAAAATAACCGAAAACCGTCGAGGACAGGCATTAACAAACCGCAAACCAATGCAAACACACGCGCACACACACACGCACGCAAGCTAACTTGGATAAAGACGAAAACACGACTACTTGTCCGCAATAAATAGCAACTTTGGTCAGAGACACAATGACACCAATAACAACTGAAGTTATTATAGCCAGCTGGCACTGGCGGAAAAGCTAAATGAAAGCGTTAAAGCAATGTTGGCTTCGGTTCGCCAATATGTAGTGTTGACTTGAGAAACGTGGCTTGGTTGTGAAACTTATTATGAGTGGGTTATATGAAGACTAGATTCGTTTGACATTCAAAAACGTCATATAAGTGACTGTTCTAGTATTCAAACCTTTTCATGCTTGAAGTTAAAAGAAACGTGCTTCAGAACTCACAGAGTAGGCTATGCAACTCGCATATTGAAAAACCAATGGTAGACTAAGATACCGTCCTCAAGACGTTGGATAATTTTGCGTTAGGGTACGCTTTGATCCTTAATTTTAACTATAAAGTTAAGAAACGGTGCTTAAAAAGAACAAATCGTAGGAACTCGGTCATAACAATAAAGTAAAATAAGCAAAGTCAAATAATCTCAGAATTTTCGATTAGTTTTTCAACAGGTTTTTATATTTGCTGATGAGTCGCTCGCACGGTAGCCGAAACTACGTAACCGTAATAGACTGGGATCAAGATACCTAAAAATATCGTTACAAAAAATACTCAAAAATGGTACGTGGTTATTTCCTTGGAATTACGATGGTTAGTTTTTATGATAATGTCTCAAGAAGTCTTATGTTATAGATAGATATATTTGAGCTAGTGGTAGGTTAGGCTAAGTTAAGAGGTCTCTCATAATGGGGATCACACTAGGGCAGCTTCGAAAGAGGGTCTGTAGTGATAACTAAAACTACTTTATAAAATATAATAAGTTCCTTACCAATCGACAAAGCGCTTTGAGCCTATCAGCTAATGTCAGTTGCGACTCTGTCTCCATGTTTGCCGAAAATAAGCCTGACGAGATGTTTCAACCTCAGTCTTGAAAATGCTAGACAATAGCACAAAAGTGTCTGGACGTTTACACTTCACCCTCCTTCATAGAAATTTGGTAACTTGAGTCCGTTAAAGTTTTTAGTCTTGCCGCATGTATGCCTTTTGGACAATGTGCAGATGAACTTTGCTAAGAGTAATTAGTCAGAAGATCTTCTGCGTTCTACTCTACCCCACCAAAAGGATCTTGGGGAAGCGGGTCGTCTATGAAGAGCGAACTCGGTCCTATTCTGATATGGACAGAGTAAGGGTTCCTTCTCTGAATTACTCTTTGGCTTTGCTATTTGCCATCGATTCCGCACTTATTCCTTGACTAGCTTTGATCATACAATTAGCGCTAGTATGTCTCTCTTCCATCGGAGTGAATGCTCACCTCTCTGAGAGGCTGCCCTTCGTAGCGGTATTTCTGCCTAAAAAACACTACATTGGCCCGGTAGCCTAAAGCTATTGATGGAGATTTCTCTACAGAATTGAGATTGCACCGGAAATACCGAAAATTTCTCTACTTTGGACACGTTCAAGCTTCTTAGCATAATTATTGATCCCAGTGAAGCGCAATAAAATTATTAATTAATAATATTAAATAACGTGTAGTCCATTTTGCACTAGTTAGTTATTATATTCTCCTGTAACTACTTTAAGGATCAAAACCATTGCTTGAACTAACTGCTGCGTGATTTCCCAGAAAGCGAATTCGCACTTATGCTACCAACCTCTGAATTATTTACACATGTTTATTTATGTGTATGCTACTAATTCTTGCTGTTGTTGTTGCAAACATGTTGTGTGTGCACATTTATTTAGTTATTTATTACTCTATTTACTTATTTAAACTTAATCAAATTTCATAGCAAATACACAAGTATTTCCCTCATCCCTTTTCCCATTTCGTATTACTTGTTTAACATGTGTGAGAAATTCAATTTCCTTTGACACTCTTCTACTTTCAACAAATACGTGTTTCTTGGTGTTTTTGTGAAGTATTACTCTGGCGAAAAATACCATAAAACATACTTTTACTTCTCATATTTAAGTGTAAAAAAGACACACACAAAATAAGTAGCAAGTATAAATAGCTGTAAATGCATTCGTAAATATGACGACAAAACAATATTACCGCTTATATCCGGCTTATGTGTCATGCGAAGCAGTTATGCATCCGCTGTACCCCTTTGCTGTTGGTCCTTGCAAGTTTATGCCGGCAAAGACGCTGTGAAGTATAAAAGTGGTGCTTATGGTTTGGCAGCGTTGATGGCTTTAACAAAGATTGGTTAATGTGTTGTGCTTATGATGGCTTTATATCATAGTTTGTGATGGAGAGACCCCTATTGCAATAAGAAATTTAATATTGAATATTATTTTTACAGAAACAACTTGGGATAAGTTTTTACTTCAGATCACTGATCGTTTTACTGATCATTGTGAAATTTAATTAAGAATATTATAAATTGCGTGAAAATAAAACCGAAAAATATTTTTCCTATTTTTATATTCGTGTTAATGGGAAATAATTGCACCATAATAAAATCACCGCTACGAAATCCTTAAAAATATTGCAAAGTGTTTTAGGGTGTCTACTTTATCATGAACAAGTTTATTTGAGTGACGTAAAGCGTTCAGCGAAGATCTTAAAGTCATCCAAAAATTTACTCAAGTGCCAAATGGACTTCTGTGAATGACGATAATATCGAAAAAGTTAAAGAAATACTGCTTGAAATCATCGTACTGACACCAAAGAGATAGCAGACGATCATAATATATTCTTATAGATTTTCTCAACAAATTTTGGTTAATGTTAGTAGCAAACGACATAAATCTTTTGCAAAAACTACGTCGAGTAAAGGTCGGAAAGGCCTTAACAACGTTGTTAAGGACCCGATATTTATCCAACGCATCATTACTGATTATGAATTATGGGCTTATTATATCGAAACTGTTCAATATTTAATCTGGCGAATGGCATGCCAAAAAAATTGCCAAAACCGAAAAAATGAAAGTTCGCTGAAAGCGATCCCAATCGAGACTAAGAAGGGTTTGGAAAATTGGATTAATTGTTGGCATGTTGTATTGGCTCAAAAGGAACCCATTTTTAAGGTAGTAGTAAAGATTTGTATTAAGATTCATGAAAATATAGTTTTTCCGGCAGTCCGAGTCAGTTCTGATCAGATTATTATTAAGTTCATTGGCCGAGTAATTAGGAAACTGTAGTATGCGCTTCTTGGTGCAGGAATTAATTATAATCTGATAATGGATGAAATTGTGAGGGGAGTATTTTGAACCCAATAACTTTTTATTGTGATTAATGGGGAGTGAAGTAATGTACTATAACATTGTTATGATTTTTTTGAACTCTGAACTTATGGTATCTTATGCGTTTCTTTTTATTTCTCTTCAAGTCGGTTTCAATAAATATTTCGAGTCCTTTTGGAAATTTCCGAGTCCCAATTATTATTATTAATTATTAAATATGAATATAAAAGTATTTTTGTCATTTAGAAAACGTTTCCCTTATTGCTTGCAATAAATCCCAGTTTCGCTTTTTTACTACGACCCTATATGTAGGCAATATTTTTATCCAAGTTGCACACGAATTATTTTTGTGAAATATTTTATAAGCTTATTTCGTGATTACTCAGTCAGTCAGTAGTGCCCGCGAGATGCAAAATTAGGATCTCGCATAGCCAAATTAATTTAGTACATTAAGATTGTAATTGAGAAACTAGTGTTTGCTTTTCGCAGAGCAAGCTACTCGATTAATGATCTGCTGGATTAACCATCGGCTGTTATATTTGTTTGCGCTTTTCATTTTGTATTTTTTCTAATGATTAAAGTTCATCAGCTGATCGCTATTTTATCAAAGCACACAACCAAATTTGTAGCCTGGACAGCAACCGGTAGAGTTAAACACAGTGCGGTTAACAATTCGCGGAGTTGCATTCTAGTTTAAACCCGATTTCAATTCGATTAAAATTTATTCTAGTAATGTAGTAAGAAAAGTACTTTATTTTGTATAGTAAATCGATCTCAATTAGCGCTTTAATCGAGCAAACGTCCATTAATTGTTTAATTAACTCCCATGCAAAGGGGCTATTAGGAAGGTCGAAGGTTCATTAGCAGAAATATTCTGGCACAGAAAAGTCCTTGAGTATACTTCTTTCACTATGGCAATATTGTTGGTAAAGTTTTAAGTTAGATGCCTCCAGCAAGATACCAATCTGCAACTATCGCTTTGCCTATATATTCAATTTGAATTTGAAAAACGGCTATAGAACTCCGGTACAAAATTCTTCCAGTATTACTGAAATGCTTTTAAGTCAAAAGCTAAATCAATTGTTATCTACTTCAACAATTGATTTAGTTGTTTTTAGTTCAGTATATAGTTCAACCAGCGCTTACTTCGAAACTATGTCACTGCAGCAGAATATTTTTTTTTGCATTGAATTATGGAGCCTTCTCTTCAATTGACACAGACTGAACTGATTCTTCCCTATTCTGATATTGATGTCCGCTTTTTTCAAGTAATTTTCTTAACTGACTGATGTTCATAACGTGGTCTGTACATTTTCTTAATTAACTCTAAATACCAATGCTATTTTTAACACTCACTGAAAGCCCCGTCTTGCAATCAGCGTTTAGTTCATTGACAATAAACGCTTTAATTGAATCAACTAAAGGCTTTAACAGCAGGCTTGCCATTCGTTTCCGCTCGTCGCGCTGTACGTGTGTGGTAAGCGTTGATGCAATAAATATGTTTATCGCCGAGTTTATGCGAATGTGATAACACTCATGAGCAGTATACACATATAGATAAATATATACATATACAAAATGCTGCAAAGCCTGTGTATAGCAGGCATAACAACAAGGATAATGGCATCATAAAAAGGATTTCATTGCGAGCATAAAGTATTAAGCTACTTTGCAGTGTCTTTGCATCTCAAGGCAGACGCCTAGACGTTGCAATATGTGGGTATGTGGGTGCCACGTGCGTGCGTGGTGCAAGGATGCGCTATTTTGCCCGTTATTATATTGCAAGTGAACTCACATGCGCGAGAAAGACGTTAGTCACATAAATATACAAATATGCATGTATTCGTATAACTATTTTAGGTATATACTATATAGATAATTATATATATATGTATTTTCTGTTTTGGTATAATCCAATGAAAGACACTCAAATGGTAGAGTATGTCGTAAAAGCTTCCCAGCAATTCACAGCATTGCACTTACCGGATGGTACATGTCTGTCTGCAGTATTGCTTATGGAAATATCACAGGAAATCGAAAGTATACTTTAAGGCGCAGCAACTAGCTCACAGTTGTTGTTGTTGAGTGTGTGTATGTTTGTTTTATTCCTTTAGCGATTTACTACTGCAAGGATTTGCATATATTTAGAGTTCTATGATCTACAATGCAAGCAACGCTTCGCACGCTTGATGTGTTGGAGAAAAGAATTGACTAGTGCGCGGCGTAATGCGAAATTGAAAGAGTGTGCGAGAGTTTAAATATTTATGATCATGCAGTTCAAGTGGCATAAAATATTGAAGTGGTTTTTGAACATAAGCGGTTGAAACATTATTTATTCGAAATAAATATAACTTGGTTTGGAATATAACTTGGTGGGTTAATAGTGACTGACTTCTATTTCAATTAAAGTAGAAAGTGATACTCAATTGGCATCTATATTTTAATAAGGTAAAAAATAATATTGTACACAAATATACATTTTGGAGTAAGCACACCAGAGGCAGAGACAGTTCTTAATTTGATACTTTAAACTATATTATATAGTATAAAGAAATTCTCAAAATTTTACCAAATAACCTAACTAAACCTATGTATTTAGGAGCCTTTTATATCTCCTTCTGCATTTTATCTTCACCAAACGCCCATTCTGATCTTACTCAGGCATGGTATTGAAACGAAATTTAAAGAAGCCAACAACGAGTCGATATTATTTAAATTTGTTACCGAAATCCGGTATCCAGTGTCTTCAACTTTAAGAGTGCTACGTCCAATTTATGATCGTCATAATCGTTCTGTCAGATCAACAGTTGAGCGTTTAGTGGAAAATTGGAATCCACAGGCACACTACAAAACTGGGCCGTTATTTTTCTGTGATGATCAAGACCGGCACGTTACTATGAATGAGAATCGCTACCGCTCAATGATAACCGAGTATTTCTGGCCCGAGTTGGATGATATGTACTTATACAATATGTGGTTATAACAGAACGGCACCACAAGCCACACAGCGAATGTCACAATCGATTTATTGAAAACCAAGTTTGGTGAACATATTATCTCACGAAATGGTCTAGTCAATTGGCCGCCTCGGTCGTGCGATTTGACGCCGTTACACTATTTCCTGTGTGGCTACGTTAAGTCTTTGGTCTATGCCAACAAGCCAGCGACGATTGATGAACTTTGTATGAATATCGAACTTGAAATTGCAGCAGTATCGACCGATTTATGCTTGAAATGCGTCGAAAATTGAGTTCAGCGTCTGAATTTCTTCAAGCGTGCCCGTGTTGGCCACGCAAAAGAAATCGAGTTCCACACATTATGGCATCGAATGTACTTTCACGCGAATAAAAAAATTCATTGCTATCTCAAACCATTTTTGTTTTCTTTAAAAATATGTTTGTAGTGCTCTTATTGAAAAACCCGTTATGTGGTATATCGTTATTCGCCTTCATAAAAGTAGTTGCTCATAATACCCAGTGAAGAAAATTTAGCATATAGTACTTTTTCTTAGAAAATATGTTTTCGAAGTTCGAAAATATGATTTTGAAATCATCCTCACCGCCAACAGGTGTTTGTTTCGATGGTTCTTCTGGAAAGCGGCTACGTGGTGAAGAGGAGCCAAACATTTTCAGAATGGATCGCTAATTATTAAATATAAATTAGTTTCATTTATTTACTAAAAAATGATTCTTCTTCGTTTTTTCTGACTTACTTAGTCGACAAAGTCTTTTCGTATTTGTAATAAAATTTGAACTTATTTTTTTATATTTATAGTACATTAATAAATAAATAAACAAATTAGTATCATTTGGGTCGATCACTTTTTGAAATTTTTCCGCTAGAGATATTATTCCATCAGTGTAAAACTTTCATCAGTGTAAATCAAAATTTCGAAATTTCCAGAACGAAGGCGAGCGAGCCATTGTTGTGCTACACGAACTGATACAAATTTCATTGGTGGCTTGCGTGACATTCTTCCCTTTTTCATACAAACATTTCAAAATGTATCGAATTTCTTCATTATTTTCACTCTTTTTTGAACAGCTGTAACTTTCAACTTTCCCGAAGTTAATTTTTTTTGGTTTAATGGAGTTTAAAATCTCACCTTTCCAACACTATATCGTATGACACAATGCGATTGGAAGCAGTGGAGATACATAGTACTACGACTGCAACGACAGCTATTGAAAAAATACGAAAAGACTTTTTCGACTACCCAATATGATCTCTTCAATTATTTAACAAAAAATATTTAAACTTGTTAATTTATTATCTTAGCTTATATATAAGCTTTCATAGTGCTTGAATCTTTATTAGTTGCCTATGTAACCCAAATTGATCAATGTGAGCCACAAAAACATAGTGCGAAACTTGACCTGCAATAATATTAAAGCGCTTTCACCCCTATCTTACCATCCTCCTTCAGCATTTTCTGACTTTCCATCCATCTGCCACTTTAAATATGCGCACATTCATCGAATGCACACCTTTAAATAATTCAAATAAATACTCAGCGAACAAGCTCGAACACTTCGCATTATTCCAACTAAACCACAGACTAAAATTATAGACTCAACTTGCCTGAGCCGCTTAAGCGATGCTTAACCACTCACCACCGACTTACGGCAAGCGCGCACAAACACACACACACAACGTTGCGAAGATGTTTTCATAGCAGACACCTTTAAATAAATTTCTTTTGTGCGACTTTGCGCATCTTCACTTACCGCTTCTCTGCTCACGCCACTTCACCGACTTCTTGCTGGTGGTGGTGGCATGCACCAACAGCACGCCCAGCCAACGGCTTACTTACCGCCTGCGTAGCGGAAGTCATTCCAGCCTTCGGCTGCGCTCCAGTTATTTCGTGTTTGCCTTTGGTGCTGCAACCGCCGCTTGTGTTTGTCGGTTGTTGTTGCACCGGCAACTTCAACTTCGCCGTTTGCATAAGGCGCGCAGGTGTCTGCCGCTGCCGCTCGGCGCAGCTGTGCTTTGTTTGCCTGTTTGCCGGTACTTGCGGTTATTTGTGTCTGTATTTACAGGTGTTTGTGTGCAGTTCTTGGCATAAAGCCAAAGTCAAATGCAACGAAGGAAAAATGGAGAACGAAGGAAATTCCAGCAGATTACACCTGTGTAAGGTGCATCTTCCGAATTTGTGGTTGTTGTTGTTCGTTTCATTGTTGTTATGCATATTATTATTATTATTGCTTGCTTTGTTGGCGCTTCGGTGATTTTGTAGACCAAAGTAGTCAACACTTTTGGTCGCTTGTCTGTTTTGGTTGCGCTTCTGCCGCTTCTGCTTAACCTGGATACTTTTTTTGCGCGTTTTCTTCGGTGAGTAGGCGTAGACTCGCTCTATTGTTGTTGGTTGTGCATTTGGCTTGAAATGGTGCTGTTGTATTTTGTCTATTTTGACTATTAAGTTTGAAGCCTGTGCCAAATAGTTGCAAGTAATGACGAATGGAATTTAAGGTTGCAGCATAACGTTGTTTTTACAGCAAACGCATTTAACTGAAGAACGGAAACAATTTAATGTACCTAAAATCTATATAATCGATATCTAAACAATATAAAACATACGGTCAAGCTAGGTTTCGAAGTTAGTTTCGGATGGTGCAGCAATTTTTTTATGCTCAACTTGACTGTTTAGGATCTCATTAAGGCGCATACTTAGTGTGAAATTCAAAACAAAAAAAAACGATTTTTTCACATTTCGATAGGTTTTTAAAGTGTAACCGTGTAGTTCAATCCGTTTAACCGTAATCGCGTTGTTCTCAAAACTAAATTTTTATAATTTCCTTCAAGGTTTACTCGGCGTTAAATGATTCAATCACTATCTAAAATCGCATTTTTTAGACTGTCATACAAAGAATGTCACTTAATTGTAACGGGTCATCCAAGTAGAGGCACTTTTTTCAATAGGCTTTCTTTGACAGATCACGCGTAAGTTGTGTTAAGTTGTCGGCCTACTGAGCATACTATTCGGAACACCATCACCCATTTTGAGACCCAGCACTCATTATTG
The DNA here is from genome assembly GCF_016617805.1 of Bactrocera tryoni. Taxonomy (NCBI): domain Eukaryota; kingdom Metazoa; phylum Arthropoda; class Insecta; order Diptera; family Tephritidae; genus Bactrocera; species Bactrocera tryoni. The sequence goes on from NC_052502.1 coordinate 33,342,224, forward strand.
TGAAAAAAATGGCAGCCGTAGCTGATAGTGTTAACAAAGCCCATGGGGAGTTGTTTCGGTGTCCTTCGCAGCAACTCGGATTGACGTATGGAACGACTTGACGCATTTTACGTGCGCAAGATATGAAGTCGCTCGACCTTCCTAAGCAACATCGCTTCGCTCTATGGGCGGTCCTTTGACCTTCCATCGGTCCTTTCGAATGATAACAAACATTACGCATTAAATTTCAAGTTAACATCGAAATATATCATCCTTTATTTACTTTTCGTGTAATCAAACCATAATTAATATATAAGTTGTTGTAAAGCGCAGTTAAGAATATGTTCCTGGGATTTCGCTGATTTTAATCCAGTCAGATCTTTGCAAATAAAACAGCTTTTCTTAGAAGGGTCTGGCTTTCCGACAAATGAGCAGGTTCTTGTGGAGGAAAAACGTGTGCAAAATTTGAGGGAATTAGGCTGAGGGACTAATTCGCATATGCACAGACTGACAGGGAATTAGAAGGACATGGCTAATCGACTCAATTGGACACGGTGATGGCTTATATGTGGTATATACCATACTTACGAGTAATAGGGTCTTCGAGAGTTACAACTTTTTTGACAAACTTAATACACTCTTATCAGCATAAAATAACGTGGATGATGTTCAACACTACGATGGTCAATTTGTCGAGTACGGTTACATAGGAGATAATATAGATTAAATTGATCGTTTTTCCTTGCTTGAGGATATCTCAAATAATACATTAAGGCTGGAAAGCAACTACTCCGGTGGTGTATTTTCTCCATCATGCCAAAAGTAATGTTCGGTATACTTTTAAACCGTATTAAGTCGAAATGTGGAAAATTGTTTTTAGAAAGTGAGAAGCCGAATTTCCACCAATTAATTCGTACATTAAACAGATTGACACCCCACTTATCAAAGTTGAGGTAATGGCCGAATGACAGTCGATTCTTCATCTGGTTTTCGTTGATGCAGCACGGCGTTTGACAGCTTACAACGCGAAATATTTGAGAGACGCTTCGATCTAGAGTAACATAGTTCCTGAAAAGCTGATAGCTTGAAAGAAATCACAATATGCAGAGATCGGGCGTGGATCACCGATATTTTATTTCTTAATATTATCAACAATGCTCTACACAAATCCAAAGATGACAAGCGAAGATAACTCTACTTAGACTTCAACAAATATTTTGAAGATCTTGCCTATGCGGGCAATATTTTCTTAACATTTGTGAAGTACTCCAATTTGCAAGCAAAAGTTAACGATCTGTGCGCCGGGTCAAGTAAAATTCGTTTAAAAATCAACATCAGAAAAACAAAATCAATGAAAATGACTACTAAAAGCAACGATCATTTCAGAAAACAAAATAAAGGAATTGATTATTTCGAAGACCTTACCTATCAGTAATTGGTAGGCAGTATACATTTTTGCGGAAAAAAGTGCAAGAAAGAATAAATAAAGCAATAGGCGCATATGCACATTTACTCGACACAAGTATCCTTCCGACCAAAAAGCAAACTGTTTAGATTCAACATTGTCTTTGTATTGCTTTACAGATCTAAAACCAGCCATTTAACTGAGCACTTTATTGAAAAAACTCAGAGTTTTGTTTACAGTCGTCTTCATAATTTTAAAATTTTTAATTTATTCGTCAAAATCGATGTCATTGCCCTCAAAGTCAAAACACTTATACCAACGTTTTTTCCAATCCTCGAAATAGTTGCTAAAGTTAATTTTCAAAAATAGCCTTAAATACTCAATTCTCGTTTAATGTCTTCAATTGATTTAAAATGCTTTCCCCGGAGCAGTCGTTTGAGTTTGATCAATAGCGTGAAGTCACACGGGATAAATTAGGCAAATGCGGGGGCTGCGGTAAAAACTCACCAGGAATCAATGCATTATCGTGGTGCCAAAAAGAAAGAGTTGTGGGCGCATAATTCCGGCCTTTTTTTACGTATAGCTTCGCGCTTCGAATAGCGACGCATAACACTCAAATGGTATTCCTTGTTGATAGTTTGGCCGGTCGGAAGGTATTCGGAGTGCACCATACCTCGATAATCGAAAAAAATAGTCAACTTTGCCTTTTGATTTTTGACCTGCTTTGACGTGGTTTTTGCGGTTTTGGCTCACCTTTGCCACGAGGTTCGGCCGATCATCTGTTTCGTAAGCATAAATTCAAGACTCATAGTAATAGTAATTGTAATAGTAATAATGCGTTTCATGAGATTCTGGTAGTCAGAAAGCACATGTTAAGGCGGTGCTGTTTTTCGAAAAACTTAGTTATTTTCTAATCAACCTTGATTTCGCTTTTCTTAGGCCCACATGATCATTCAAAACGGGTTTCACTGATCCTTCGGATATTTCACCGATGCCAGGAACTGACAGTTTTAATTGTCGATTTTCAAGCACCGATTACGTTACTTCATAACAATCTAGGAAAAAATATTTCAACTAATGGGTTTTCGCGCGTAATTTAAATTAAAAAATCTTATTATTTTTTGCCCACTGTATGGAGAAGAAATCGATTTTCTCTCTTTTAGGCTTATCGAATAGAACATTAATTTAAAGAAATTTAATATCATTTTAATAACTTTTATTCTGAAAATTGGCATTTCTTTGTTTTTATCTTCTGATACTAACAAAGTTACTTTGCTATGAAATTCAAAGAAGTTGTCTTAGTAAACTACTGAAGACGTAGCTCTTATTACAATGATTTTAATTACATTTACACAATTAATGAATTTAAAATTTATACAGTTCAGACAAAATTTATTTCGAAACCATTTACGAAATCCACTCATATAAAAGTATATCTTAATATTGTGAATATATAAAGTGTATAAAAATATATTCGATTCCATATGTCTAGTGGTGTAATTGAAGGGAGTCCCATTATTTCAATTTCGAAATTCCAAAATGAAATATGAATCTTTCGAATAAGTATTAAGCATATTTTGTTCTGTTTGGATATGACGTTAGCATTATTAACCAAATTACTACTTCATCTATAGGAAGACATCTCACATAATATAATTGAATGCAATACCGGTTACTCATACGTCATGTCTGCTTTTTCAAAGAATTTCGTAATTTACTGCAAATTAAGTAAACTTTCGACATAATTTTCAATATAAACAACACAAACAATAACAAATTGGCCACAAAGCAAAAGTACATTTAAGTACGAACAATAACTTTCATATGCCTCTAAGTTTGCACTAAGGGCGGTTGTTTTGCATATACCAGCAACAACAACAACAGCTGGCAAATAACTAAGCAAAGTGACCACGAACAAACTGTAAAATGGGCAAAGTTGCTCACAAGCGGCTGGTTAATGGCAAGTAAATTGGTGGAGGAGGATGGAGAGAGAGATAGGGAGAGAGGGTGGCGCAAATCTCACAGTTTGTGCAAACTTTAAATAAAGCAAATGTTTTAAGTAGCACAGCGGTTATGTGGCCAAAGCTGCTTTAAAAATTTGTCTTACTATTTGCTTTTTAAAGCGAAATTCAAGCGTGAATTTAAGCACACAAGCGGTGAAAATTAGGAAAAATTCGCGCATGGTAAACTATTTCGCGACGGCATGTGTGTGTGCGTGCGCTTGTTTCGCAAAGCAAAAGTTCGTAATGGGAAAACTTTGGCAATTCTTTCACTCGATTTTTTATCTTTCGGCGCGTGCATTTAGTTGCTGAAATTGCCGATTGTTGTGCAACAAACCATTTGTATTAATTAGCACAAAGCTGTTTATATTTGAAGTTTGGGAATTTCTTTCTTTCTGCCTTGCTTCCTTTCTTTTGACTTTATTCTTACTTCTCCTTTTTTCGCAATCGTGCCAAGTTTTATTTCGACTCTGTTGCATTTTTTTTCGTTGAAATATTGACTGAAATATGTTTAGTGTACTTGTTTTTATTTTTCTAATTTGGTCTGTTCCGGTTTAGTGAGATTTGGCTTGGCTTTTTGTGTTTGTTTTCACCTTATGTTTTGTTAGTATTACTCCTAATTAAATTACTTTATGTTTAATATACCGTTTTAAGATGTTGTTCAAATATATATTTTTCAAAACGATACTTCTGTTTCTAACCTTATCTCCATAAGCAGTGCTAAGTCCTAGAAAATTATGGAAAATTCAATAAACAAGTAAAAGGTGAGGTTAATTTATATTGGCCGACTGTCAGGCCATACATAGATCTCCTGGTTCTTAGTGGTACCAGATGGAAGTTCTGCTTAATTTGAGGTCAAGAATGCTTTGTCCATGATGTCAACGCTATTTGTGGCATGATATCTACGTTTAATACTTCGTCTAGTTCTTTGAACTGCGAAGTTACTATATATTTAAGATGAGTTCAAGATAGTGCTGAACAGAAGCATAGGAAGTGTTACAGCGCCTCTAACATGCCTACCAACCGCCTACCATCCACCTTGCCAGTGGGCTTGTGACCAACAACAGTCCAACATTCCTTTAAAAACCGCATAAGTAAAAAATACGCGCTTTTATTATTAGGTTAACCTTTACTGGTTCGATAGCCAAACAGATGACACTGTTTCGCAATCTCTTCGGCTATTTGGTTTCCTTTGTGACCTGGAACTCAGTCTATTGAGATTGAAAAGCGAATTTTTAATTTATACTTCGCGTATTTTTCGCATCGGTGAATTTTTTTTATAAGTTGGTAGTACTGTGAGTGACATCTATACTAAACCTTACGTCTAAATATTTATTAGTATTTGAGATACGCGTCTTCGAATTTTACTATGTCTGAATTTATTAAACAAAGAAGTGCGATAATTCACCATCTCAAACTGCATTGGTTATTCGTGATCATTTCGACACATTTTCAGCTAATATCGCGCCGCAACCACCGCATTTGCCTGATTTACCTTCGGTTAACTTCTAACAAATTCACATGTCCACTCCGAGGACACCTTTTTGACTCAATTGAGGATATAAAAGCTGAATCGAAGAAGGCTCTGATGGCCATCGCGACGAAGGATTTTTCCAATGACTGGAAAAATCGTTGGCATAAGTGTATTGTAGCGGGAGGGGATGACTTTGAAGGAGATGAAATGGACAATTTGATCACAGTAGTACACAGTTATATCGTTTTTAGTGACTTCCATATTTCCTGTACTGGTTCAATAGCAAGAGGAATGACACTTTTCGCAATCTCAACCGCGATTTCGGAATTCTTTTCTGACCTGGAACCCGGTAACTATGCAGACGCTACATCTACTGCGTCTTCACTTCTAAGGACATTCTGCCACTTGGCTATGGACGTATATATTTATACTTTTTATGTTGTTTCCTGCATTGTTACTGCCTCTTTCCTGACTCTAAAGACTTTCATCTGCAAGATACTGCAGTATTCTGAAAGCTTGAGCGGTCGCCTAAGATCCAGCTTCGAGCAGTAAACTGCGATCCAGCTTCGAGCAATAAACTGCGGTTCCTATTAGCCATTTTTAAATCGTCTGCATAGATGTTGTTAATTCCGCTGGTGAGTCACATGCTCCTGCTGCCATCCGCTCTCGTTTAGTGTGGTCTGGAATTTACTCTGCCAAGTAAAGCGCTAGGATATGTGGACTGATAAAAAAGCATTATTTTCACATTTTTCAATATAACTCCTTATCGCCTAGAAAATAGGCTTCTTTGAGCCTGAAGTCCAGCATCTCAACGCCTAATTTAATTTTTCATATGTGTTTTATAAAACTCGGCTGGGAAGCCTTCAGTGGTTTTACAGAATATTTCTTTTTTAGGTTTCGGTTAATTTTTGAAGCGGAATTCGCAAGACTGTTGGACAGTTTCCACATAATATTCCTAAATTATTCCTCCTCATTAACATTAATGATGGTTCATGTCTATCATTGGCTTGCTTCATACCCAAAATATTAACTAAAGTGTGCTAAATATTTATTATTTTAATGATAACTGAAAAAAAGTTGAAATGCAACAACATGGATAAATTAATGATAATTTAAATATAATATTCAAATATTTATTGAAACTTAACAAAATTGGGTTTTTCAAACATTTTCTTAAAGCTACTCAAAAAAGGTGCCTTTTTCTTGGTCATTAGAATAGACGCACTTAAGCTTTTAAATTTTTTATAAGAAAAGTATTTATTTTTATCTTAAATTTTAAGTGCGTATAACTATTTGAATTATTAGAAATAAAAAAATAATAATTTCAGTACAGAGTACTTCCTCCTTTGTTAGTAATAACTTCATATATCCGGTCATTCATAGAATGATACTGGGAATCTATGTAGCTCAAGGAAATTTCCCTCCGAGCATCTTTAATAGCTGCAGTTAATGTTTCCTTATCTCCGTATTGCCTTCCTCCTTCGTATACCTTCCGTGTTAGCCAGCCCCAAACATTTTCAATTATGCTAAGATCTGGAGAATATGGTGGCCAGATCATGATATTAACGTTTTGATTCGAAATGAACGACTTTACTACCCGGGCATTATGAATGGGTGCATTGCCTTGTTGAAAAATCCAAGGAATTGGTCCAAAGAGATCTCTTAATTGTGGAAATACGGACTCCAACAATGTTTTGAAGAGAGCGCCGTTCATCTTCTGATCGATAAAAACCAAGTCAATCGTTCCATAAAACGTGATGGCACCCCATACCATGACTCCACCTTCTCGGCTGTGGTGGCGACTTAAATATAACTCATCTTTCCGCAAATCGTGTTGATAGTATTGAAAGCCATCAGGGCCATCTAAATTAAAACGTTTTTCAACAGTACAGACTACTGAACGTCAATCATTAAGACGAGTGCCAGTTTGAACAGTCCACGTCATGTATTCTTTAGCGAATCGAAGCCGTTTTTCTTTGCATAGTTCATTCAGAGGGGATTTTTCTTGATTCGTAAACGCTTTAGGTGTTTTGCATTTCTGACTGTACGCTGAACAGTTGAAAGGCTTGCTTTTACGCGGGCTAATTCCTTAATCTTAGCTGCAGGCTTAGTCGAATTTGAAGCAATTCTAACAATGTGGCGTACTGTTTGTTCAGATAGGGCTTTCTTTTTTCCTTTAAAGTGTTTTCCATATTCTTCTAGATCCTTTAAATATCTATCAACGGTTCTGGAGCTGCGTTTTATCTGTTTGACGATGTTTCGATTGGATAGTCCTGGGGAGTGAAAAAGATCTACTTTTTCACGTTCCAATAAGCTCAGAATAGTAGCTTTTCCCATTATTACTTTGAATGTAGCTCGAAAAAATTATTTGTTTATTTTTAGTACTTTTTCAATAAAATCCTGCACTTGTTTACGCAAGACAAAGAAATGTAAAATGCGTCTATTTCAATGACCAACCGCAAGCTGATTGCCATAGACATTTCCGGAATCTTCGAATTTACAGTTATTTTTTCTCAAATCAACCAACTATGAGCAAATATTTTTCGGAGAAGACTCGAACTTTGATTAGAAAAGCATATTGGACAATAAGAACAAGCATGATTATATATATGACAATTTATTAAAATATCGTTGGTCCGGTTAACCTAAGACCAGCAGTGTATACGCATCCGACCGGTGACATTTTTTGAAGATTTGCGTACATTCAATATTCTATTGAGCTCTTTGATGAGAGTATAAAGCTGAAAAAGCTGTCAGTACATAATTTTAAGACAAACTTAGAAGGTGTTTTAAGGCAAATGTTATCCCAATATTTTCGAAACTTGCTTTCTTTAATGTCCAATTAGGTGTTCATTTTTGTAGTACACTATCCGTTTTCAGGTTTTCGTCAAGTCCTGGACAAGTTTGCGACGTGTGTTGGTTTTTTGGACTTCATCATGTTTCCACACTTTAAAAAGTATTGCTTCATCAACAGTATCACATCAAGCGCTGACATGCATCTCGTGACAGAACTCGAATTGGTATCGCAAAGGACCAAAACTGGTCTTGTCTAATTAGCTTCGCTGACTAACCTAACCTTACTTAACAGAAAATCTTACCTTAAAGAACAAAATAATAATGACCTTTCCAGACTTTCCAATTGTTTTAACGAATTTAGTAAAATAATATTAATAAGAGGTTAGAAGGTAAAAAAAGAAGAAATATATAAAAGTTTTTTATTTGGCTTAGCAACTTTCAATTATTTTTTAAATTAATTTAAGATATAATATACTTAATATTTTTTGTTTCAAATAACAAAAAACTGGACATTAGCCGCTACCATCAAAACAGCCGCAACAAAAGGTCAGCGCCGTCACATCCTGTAATTCAGCCGGTTTCAACCCTTTCGCTTAGTGACCATAAATGTTCGTTGCAGCTTCAGCGCCTGAGTCAACTTAGCTGTCATTTGGTCAAAAAAGCGAGTTTCACTCCATTGTTAGCCTCCGCCAACCACGTCCTCAACTCCCTTTACCGTTAGATTAGGTATACATGCAAAAACTGCAAGCCGGGTGCTCCACTCAAGTTGTTGTTGGCACTATTATTTGTCGTTTAATTAGAGACAAGTCTACTTAACGTAGACACTCGGCTGCATACCGTTATGCCAGTGGTAGTCACTTTGCATTCCAACGGCGTTCGGCAAACATCACAAGGACCGTGAAAATAGCAGCAGCAGAGATTTGAAGCAACAACAACCTCGAGTCTGTAGCCCCTCACCACTCTAGGCTTCAGCGCACGCAAACTTCATACGTACATACAAACATATCTGCATACAAATATCGCAAATGCCGAAATGTTCTGTACTTTTGTCAACTTTTTTTGTTGCTACCCCCTTGTAAGCTTATACTTCAGAGCTACTCACCAGTGTTGTTGTGGGCTGCCCTGATGTTCCATTGTTGTTCCGGTGCTGTTGGTCATTTTATGGCGTTGGTAATCAGAAACTGTTTTAATTATTTAAGGCTTCATTCTGATGACTGACGATGACAGTGGCAATAACATCAACAAAGGCGCTGTTAACAAACAACAACAACTTGAAAAGCGTCAAAAGCTTCAGACAAACCAAATCTGACAGCCAAGTGGAGACTGTTGAAGTGTCTACATGCCTGCGAACCCGAGGTGCACAGTATTACAACAGGGCTGCTGAAAATTTGCTAAATATTGGTGATGTGCTTTATAAAATTATAAAATATAAAAAAAAAAAATTATATTAAATAAGTAAGAATGAGAACATTCGAAAATCAAGTATAGCTTGGACCGACATCTTTATTAAAAATCAATTTGATGTCAGTTCGAAAATGTTGAAGGACTGTAGCTAGCTAGTAAAGTTATTTTAGCTGTTTTCGATTCGTCATTCCATTTCGAGGTTTTCTACTCATTCAAAGAAAACACAAAGAAGCTTCAAATTTAATGAGGAGTGTTAATTATCATTCGAAAGAACAGCCTTTGGCATTTATTTTTTGAGGATTATCTCTTTCAAATGTCTACGTATCCGATGGTCTATTCGTTGAGTCTAATTTTCGAAGCCTCCTTCGATCATTTCAACGGGTAACTGGCGAATCTGATCTGAATCGATGATTGATTGTTCGCATAGATCCTAGACCTTACGTATCCTCACAGGAAAAAGTCTAAAGGTGTGACATCATACGATCTTGATGGCCAGTTGACCGGCCCAAAACGTGAAATTACACTCATGGCCACGCAAACCTTACCTCTCAAAATGTTCAAGAATTTTGCATATTTGACTACATTTTATAGCGGTACTTATGGCGGTATAGAAATTTTTTATTTAGAAATAAGTTAATGACATGTTGTTAATCAAAATTATTAAAAACAAGTAAGGAAGGGCTAAATTCGGGTGTCACCGAACATTTTATACTCTCGCATGATAAAGTGATAATCGAGAGTTCATTATACGTCATTTACATATTTTTCAAATACCGTATTTTTGTAAAGTTTTATTCCGCTATCATCATTGGTTCCTAATGTATATACTCTTATTATACAGAGAAGGCATCAGATGGAATTCAAAATAGCGTTATATTGGAAGAAGGCGTGGTTGTGAACCGATTTCACCCATATTTCGTACATATCATCAGGGTGTTAAGAAAATATTATGTACCGAATTTCATTGAAATCGGTCTAGTAGTTCCTGAGATATGGTTTTCGGTCCATAAGTGGGCGAGGCCACGCGTCCAAATATGCCCCTCCCTAATGCGATCCTTTGTGCCAAATTTAGTTTTAGTATCTTTATTTATGGCTTAGTTATGACACTTTATAGGTTTTCGGTTTCCGCCATTTTGTGGGCGTGGCAGTAGGCCGATTTTGCCCATCTTCGAACTTAACCTTCTTATGGAGCCAAGGAATACGTGTACCAAGTTTCATCATGATATCTCAATTTTTACTCAAGTTACAGCTTGCACGGACGGACGGACGGGCAGACGGACGGACAGACGGACAGACAGACATCCGGATTTCGACTCTACTCGTCACCCTGATCACTTTGGTATATATAACCCTATATCTGATTCTTTTAGTTTTAGGACTTACAAACAACCGTTATGTGAACAAAACTATAATACTCTCCTTAGCAACATTGTTGCGAGAGTATAATTAAAAACGAAACACATTCAGCTATAGATAAATTAATTGAAAGATGGTATGTATTTGAAATTAATATTCTATATTATTTTTTTTTTAATTGAAACAGAAAGTTTAGTAGTTGTATCACTTTAAAAACAATAAAATCGGCCGCTTTTGTATAAGTACACAAAAGCTATTTTGTGTTTTACTCATTAAACGTAATTAATTGAAAACTATAATTATAATTAGATAATATTTAGTTCACTTATGCAAACTAAAAACATTAAGAAACAAAATTGAAAAAAAATCCCAAACGAACGAAAAAGTCCGAAAAAAATTTAAGAAAGTATAGTGGGAAGGTTTGCGTGCCTACGAGTGTATTTTCTCATCGAAGTGTCCTCTCAATAAGTACAGTGAGGTGTGGGAAGTGGCGCCGTCTTGTTGGAACCAAATGTCGCCGAGATCACGAGCTTAAATTTCAGGCGTCAAATAGTTGGTTTTCATGGCGCGGTAATGTTCACCAGTGCCGGTTACGTTCTCACCGGCATCGTTTTTGTGGAATTATGAACCCATAATTTCAACAGCCCCCAAACCACACAAACCGTTGTTTTTTCTGGATGAAATGACAGCTCTTGAATCTTGTCAAGTTACTTTTCATCACAAATGTGGCAATTTTGCTTGTTATTATACCCATTGAGCCAGAAATGGGTCTCATCGCTAAACAAAATTTGGCTCCAAAACGTCGCATCTTCTTGGAACTTTTCAAAGGCCGATAGAGCGAAGCGATGTTGTTTGGGAAGGTCCAGCGGCTTCGGTTCTTGCACAAGCTGTATTTTGTACGCTGTCAATTTAAGATCTCGGCAGCTTGACGCGACACACGCGTGATCTGTAAAAAGAGGCTATTGAAAAAGGTATCTTTACTTGAATCAACAGTTATTTGTATAAAATCTATTTCCAAAAATACTTTAACCTAGGTGTAACAAAAGGATTGAAAGTAAAAGATGACACTTTCAAGATATTTTCAAATTAAAGTCTTATGAAACACTTATACTTTCTAAATTTATTAATTACTTACACAACGTAGAGTATTTTTCTGAGATAGGTGGCAGCGCTACAAAATCTAATAATTATTATTACTCTATATATCGTATAACATTTGATGGTAGTATTATATTTACGTTAACGACAAGATATTACTGCTGCTTATTCCGCCCTCGTACTTTCTGTTTCTTCGTTCAAAACTCTGTTTAAAATAAATCATATTGTTACAGAAGACTAATAATAGACACTATTTTTTGAACTTTCATTATTTTTTAAATTATTGTTCAATATTGAAGACATTTTGATTTATCGTTTAACGCTCCAGCCAAAATAGTCGACTGTCAGTTTTTTTAGTATTGTCAACACTGTACTACAAAATGGCGACAAATTTAAACTTGCCGTTAATTTTTGGACACCCTGTATTTAATACCAATATTTATTAAAAGGTGATGAGATTGCCGCATATTGCAAGAGTTATCAATTTTTTCTGAAGAGGTATTCTAGAAATTTGAATATATAAATTGAAAAGTAGGATCATTTAAGGGTGCGCTTGCCAAACGGCCAGTACCCACCGAAGGGTACTGCCCGAAGGTTCTAGGAGTAAATTCTTCTGTAGTCGCGGCTCCGATATTCCCGCGCAGAGGATGGTTTAGAATCTAACTTTGGATATTCAGAAATATGGGGCTTTTCAATAAAAGTGATTTGAATTCTTATCAAAAAAAAATAATATGGTATCATTCAAATGGCATCCACGACTATTTTTTTAAGGAACTAAGATAAACCCAATTTTTGCGTACTTTTCCCACTAAATCAACTCGTCTGTCATGAACAGCACGTTCAATATTGTATTCTAAAGCTTGAAGGGAGTCTAATTTATTGCCAATAATTTTTAATAAATCCCAACCTCTTGGAGGCCATTCAATTTGAAAATTTTTTGTAATAATCACATCTCCAAACTTTTCGAACAATAGTTGGGTTGTTCAAGGTGCTGTGTAGCACGTGACCCCTTTTTGTTGGAACTAGATGTTATCAAGATTCATTTCTTCCAATAGCGGTCATAAAAATTTGGTTGTCTTCGATCTATATCGCTCTCCATTGACAGTAACTTTGTCACTAGCTTTATTTTGAAAGAAGTTCGGACCCATGATTCCACGAGACTAAAAATCACACCAAAGTAGGAGAATGTAATGATTGTTTATGATTAACTTGTGGATTTTCCTTGCATCAGAATAGACAGTTTTGTTTATTTACCGCACAACTTAGATGAAAGTGAACCTCATCGGAAAGGATTATTCTGTTAGATTGTTGGATAAGAGAACACGATTATTGTTATTGCGTATATTTGACTGAAAGCAACGAAAAACAAGTAAATACCTATGCTTCATTAAGGTACCTCACATAGAATCAACAGTCATATGAAGCAAAGTCAGCCGTATGTTCGAAAATCCTGTTAATAGTTATACGGAAGCTAGGTCAAGTTTTTGCCCAATTAGGCACACAGATTTACTGTTATAAGTAAAACACGTCCTGTAATTTTCATTGAGATAACTCAAATATTGACCGATATATACAATATAAAGTCACCTGGAAGTTCGAAAATCTTTCTATTAGGTATGTGGGGGCTCAGAAAAGTATTGACCAGATTCAACCCATTTTCGATGCACAAAATTACTATTATCAGAAAAAATTCTCTGGAATTTTAATTGTACTATATATCTCAACTGTGGATACTGGGGTCCACATATTCGGTACCTAGGAGCTCGAATAGTTTCGGTTAGATAATATTTTTTTGTCATAAGATGGCATACTTTAAAGGAAGTATTAGTGCAAAACTTTTATCTCGTTATATTAATTTCTTCTTGATTTGTGTACTGGAAAGTGACAGAATCAAATGGTATGTAATATTGTGTTATATGGAAGGTAGGCGTAGTGGCAATCCGATTTCCGATGAGAATAATGCTACGTACTAAATTGTGGGCGGTGCCACGCTTATCGTCCAATTTTCACACAGGCTCCAATAAAGCCCCCACATATCATCTTGTGGGTAAAATTTAATATCACTGATGTGATTAGTTATTGATTTATTGCGCTTTTAGTAGTTTTCAACAATACCACTATATGGGGAGTGGACGGGGTTATCTTCCGATTTCATCTAGTAGTTTATTAGAGAACTTTTAAAATAAAATTTGCACACAGGCGCTCCATGCTACTGCGATCCCCTGTGCCAAATTAATTTTATCTTAATTTAGTGCTTAATTATGGCACTTTATATATTTTCGGTTAATGGCGATTTGTGGGCGTGGCAGTAGTCCGATTAGGTTCATTTACGAAGGAACATTTTTTGTACTAAGAAACACGCATACCAAGTTTCATCAAGATATCTAAATTTTTACTCAAGTTACAGCTTGCACGGACGAACGGACGGACGGACAGGCAGTCAACCGGATTTAAACTTTTCTCGTCATCCTGATCATTTATATATGTATATCGTCACCTGAAATGCAAAATAACGTATCATCAAAAAAATCGAAATTGAGTGTCTTATTGATTTCGCTTCATTACTTCAAATTACATACATAATAATACATATGTTCAACATTTTCAGATTCTGCGGTCAGGTATAAACCAGTTTTAACCAATATAAAAATTTTGTTTCACTCATGTTCCATTTTATTTCGTGTTTCGTTCATGCCAGTGTAAATTTCCGAAAATGTTGTTACGTTATTTTGCATTTCAGGCGCTGATAAAGGTCATAAAGGGCTATTAAATGGGTTCAATTTCTCTTTATCTTATCTGAGTTTATTAAGGAATTGGTTTGCTGATAATAAACTTATAATAAAGAAAAATTTCTCTTCCAATTCTTATTTCATCCTTTTCGATTGCAGAAGTGCTAAATTATCACCATTACTAAGAAAATACTTATGAATATTTTACACTTAAAATATAAGTGTAAATTCTAAAAATTAGTGGCAACTGCATCAGGCACTGTGTCGTACATTAAATTGCGCAATATATTGACGCAAGTTTTGTGTAAATATTTGCTGAATATTTGCGTAAATGCTGTTGCTGTTGCGGCTGCGCGTGAATGTGCGGTTAATATGTTTACCTGCGTGTGGTCGGCAACAAGCAACTACATGTACATGATGGTGAATGAAGTACGCCAAAGGCTGGCGGCCACAAGCATACCTACATTTCTACTTACTGTAAACAAGCAATTGCGCACATACATACACACATGTATACGCATGCAGAGGCGAACAGTTGCAAATGCGGAATATTTAAAATCTTCAGCCGCTCGCTTGTTTAAAAACAGCCGCGCATTGCTGCAGGTGCCACGGCCGGTCGCATTAATTGCTGTTGTTGTTGTATTATTTCTGCTGCTGCATGTGACAATTCTGCGGTGCAATCCGCCTCGTTTAAGCGAAAATCGATAAAGCTCGTGCTTCACTTGCTTTTTTTTTAAATTTTTTTCTCGCGTTTTCTCGGTCAACTGTTTATTCATTATAAATATTTTGTTGACTTGCGTTTTTGTTATTTCTTTTTTATTTTTATTTAACGGCTGTTTTAATTTAAATTGGATACTTTCTGCAGGACAGCACATTAAAGTCAGGTGGTGGGACGAATTTTACACTTTTATGGATGGTGTAAATGCCATAAATAATAAGGGGTACGGTTTTTCAGTCATGCCACAAATTTAACTGTACATGAGAATAATATGAGACAAATTCTGAAGTTTAAATGCGACACTTTCGCTTTCATTTTACTTTGCTGCGTACATAAATACTTACTTAGGCCCCAGTCTCCTACATTTAAATTGGTTGACTTGCCATTAAATGGCTCTTGAAACAACTCAATTCCCTTCTTGCAAATGAAAGCTTATTTGGCCTAGCCTCTGCTATCAATTTGCTTATTATTAGCTTTATGGTCCACTAGCACACCACTTACAGCCACTGTATTGCTGTTATATCACACATTTCGTTTCCAGTTCTCTCATTTGCTGACCTCAATCAATGTCCACAATGCTAAACTTGAACCCTGTTAACCAGTTTGTCACTCTAATCAAAATTACTTTTCACTGTAAGTGGAGTGCTGTTATAATGGTAGTTGGATTTCCTCAAATTGCAAGCGAAAGCTCATATGAGTGATCGAGGGACTCTTGTGCTGTGAGTTGTATGGTGGGCTACGGCGTATGAGTGATGTGAATGAATGTTGCGACAAGTGACGGGTACAGTTAAATATTTGTAATTAACACAGTTAACCATTTTATAAGCTTATATATTTAATACGATTAAAAAATTCACATTTTACAAAAAAAAATAAAAAAGTATTTTCCGGTTATTTTTTAATATTACAAGAGTTTACAAAAAATTTTCAAAAGTATAAAATTCGTAGAGAAAGGCGAATGTTAGGGGAAGAAAGACGTGTGCAATTTCACAATTTATGCTTGTCTGGTTTTCTGAAACCCATGGAAGTAAAAATTTCTGTCAACACATTTCCCATCACGATGGGAAGCATAGATGTTAAAAAATATTTCGACTGTTTTGAAAAAATATCAATTTTTTCAGTGATTTTTTAACATTTTCGAATTTATAAAAAGTAGCACAAATCAAAAATATTGTTTTTGTGTCAGTTCCGGTAATGAAATAATAATATAATGAGCATCAATGCCAAATGTTAAGTGAATTTGCTTGGTTAGAACTATGTAATAGTTTTTGAGAAACGCTTCAAAAGTTGTTTCGGGAAAAATTTAAAAGTTTAGGATACATTTAAGACACTAAAGTGGCAGCAAATTTTCTTCCTGAAATACTTCTGAGTGACAATTCAATCCTTATAATGGTCATCAAAGCCGCAAAAACACACATACCTTTTAGTATTGGGTAAGAAATCTAGAAGTTCTTTGTAATAACAGATAGAGGTTCAGTTTCATGCGGCATGAACTTTATGTCGTGCAGGATGTCAAAGCTTTTAGCTAAGTTTAATAGAGGGTTGACGTCTACTTATGATATTTTATCTTCCCTTGAACTGATATCCTTGATATCTATACCGAGTTCTATCTAAGTCAGACCCAAGCAGAGGGGGTATTCTTTCACATTCCTACCTTCCTGCACTTTCTGCATGAATTATCGTTAATAATACTTATGTATATGTTATCGTAGTTATTTTTTTAGCCATCGCTGATTCGCCATTTTCCTGCTCGCTATCTTTGCGCGTGTTAATTTTTACCAGAAGTAAAAATGAGTCAAAAAAATATATTTTGAGCTGCACCGAAATGTGTACTCTTTATTAATACTCTTAAGACTAACTTATTACATGGTTCTTACTTCTATTTATACTAACTAGTATGATACTTATTACTAATTGATAGTTTGTTTAGATACAGATTATATTATTTGTTTAGGTCTGTTTACATATGCTTTGTTTTAAGATAAGGTTGTTGTGATATTCAAACTCAAGGTTGTTTTGATGTTTGTTTGTTTAGGTTTGTTTGTTGTAGTGATAGTGCATTTCAATTGTTCCAACTCAGTGTTGTTTTGATGCATTCTGTTTATTGAAAGAAAAGATTGTTTTGATGTTTATTACTACAAGTATTATAAGGAATACGTTCCTTAACTCGCGCAGCACTCTTGTCAATAAATTTACATGTACAAGAAAAAGCAGCGAGTTGTATTCGATATAGTCATATAAGCGTTTTCTTTAAATATACCAAAGTTTTACCGTTGTGAATGTGTCAAGTGACGTAAATACCCAATTGATTTTAGTGAAAGGAGACTTTAGGTAAAATAATGTATGTATTTTTTGTACAAAATATTAGGCATTGCTGCTGCTAGAAATGAAGAGGCATATTAAAATTCTGTTTGGGGCGGAGAGGCGATTTTTCAACCAAAGCAAAAAGCTCCATACATAATTGCACAAATATCTAATTCGGTGTAACGAAATGTGTACTTAATTGTAGATATTTTTTTATTTGAGTGCTGACGTTATAATCTATTAGATTCGCTACTCTCAAATGTTATATATGACATATGCGAAAACATATTTCTTGTACTAATGAAACTGACCACTCAAATATAGGTATTTGAATGCTCAACCAAGGATTAATCTTAAACTATATTTAAGATTAAGTCAGTATTAGTATGATTTTTCACTGCAAGGACTTCTTGTAATGGATTAATCTTAATAGTTGTCCAAGACATCGTAAATAATAACACTTCCATTAAAATATATATTTTATGCTCTTGCAACCTGCTGCTACAGAATATAATAGTTTAGTGTACAAGTATATACAAGCATATCCAATATAAATAAATAAATGTTAAGGATGACAAGACGAGTTGAATACTGAGTGACTGTCTGTCTGTCCATCTGTCTGTCTGTTTGTCTGTCCGAACAAGCTATACTTCGAGTAACAATTATGATATATATGAATAATGATATCTTTATGAAACTTCCTACACGTGTTCGTTGGTACACAAAGGAGGTTGCTATTGCAGATGAGCGAATCGGTCCATTGACATGCCTAAAAAATGTAATTCATTTATAACTTATAAAATACCATAAATAATCCTTAAATTAGTATACAGAACATATTAGTAATAAGATTTGAGGTGCCTGAATGAAATTCAGAGTTCATCTGTTTCTGTTAACAAAATGTAGTAAGGCGAAACATAGATAAAAATCTATCTCCTAAATACCTTTATACCATTCGTATGGTATATACAGCTATTGGCAGAGATTTAGCGGACTTCCTTAATGTGAGGTTAAGAACTCTATAACGTTATATTTAAAAATATATATTTTATTGCACAAAAACTATTTATTACTTCACTAAAAAAAAATCAAAATACTTATATATAACTTATAACTTTGTTTCAGTTTGCATTATTAAGACAAAATTGACTTGGACAAGTATTTAGCGCACTTTAAAACATCTGTAGGGTAAATTTTTTAACAAGTAGCGTGAAATTCCTGGATATTAAATTTACAAGAGTAATACTTTGCGGAAAAAACGTTATTCTTAATCACAGATTCACACCTGCTTGGCAAACTCTCTATTGCCTTTGGCATTTGTCCAAAGAAGTAGAGTTTTAAGCTACCTGTACTCCTGCGCAAAGCTCGTCGTAATTTTTAAATTTTCTTTCTTTCGTTGATGTCATTCTACAAGTTCTCGATCTGTTTTAGATCTGAACTTTGCGCTAGCTAATCGAGAAGTGGATTTTTTCTTGTTCAAACAAGTTTTTTACCACTTTTTCTGTATGCTTGGGATCGTTGTACATTAGAGTGATTCAAAAAAAATTTTTTTTTTCGTTTCGTACTTGGAAAAATTGGTTCTTAGACATCTCTAAGAAAGCCTCTCCAAACATGAAGTTTTAATTGTAACGGGAAGGTCCTCCTACATACAGTTTTCTATTTTTTCTTATTATCAACTACTTGAAAAAATATCTTGTTTCTTAGATTTTGTGGGAAATTTAATGCTCTACAAAGAAGGTCTGCCATGATTTTTTCGTAAACCCAAACGTTTAAAAGATATTAACAGTTAAAATTTGATTATTTTTGGGAAAATTTTTTATTTCTTATGAATTTTATAACTCAATGAAAAAAAACATCGCTCTCTTTTAAATAATAGTAATATTTCTAATTATGAATGCAAGTGCGCTGAATCTCTGTCCATATATATAATATATATAATAAAGTATAAGTCAATATGCAAGATATTTTAGCGAAACTTACTGAGCTTATTGGATATATAGACTATAGTTCAATGCCGAAATATATGTTTAAATAAATATATTATAATACACTTAATAGTTTTCCTTATTCTAGCAAACCTTAAGCCGAACAAGGTGTTCAGTATGGGGTTACCTAGACATTTATAGAATTGCTTGAAGAAATACTTTCTAGTATACTTGAGCAATGTCAAAGGTTAATGCAACCAGTCCAAACCGTTTGCTATACATAAACCTTGTATTGTGATTTTCGACTTTCCCGCTGACTTAAAACCGTTTAAGCTGTGTGATATTTTAATGAAATTAAATTAAATTTTAAATTTAAATTTTAATGAAATTAAGCTTTTCGCTTAGTGCTGAAAATGATTGAGTTGGTTCAGATCTTGATCTAAACCTCATAAGCCTAACATAGTGAATTTCGATCCTCTGATTGACGTTTTCCACATCAACTCAATATATTAAATTTAATCTTTTCGGTTGAGTTCGTAGTATACTATATACTACTGTGATCAAATTGAAAGGTCAATTTTGTCCATTTCATCTCCTTCAAAGTAATCCCAACGATTTTTCCAGTCATCATAGCACTTGGAAAAATCCTCCGTCAGCTTTTATATCCTCAATTGAGTTAAAACGGTGCCCTCGGAGTGGATATGTTAATTTTTTAGAAGTTACACGAAGATAAATCAGGCGAATTCGGTGGTTGCGGCACAATATTAGCTGAAAATGTGTCGAAATGATCACGAATAACCAACGCAGTATGAGATGGTGTATTATCGCAATTCTTTGTTCAATAAATTGAGACATAGTAAAAACCGAAGAATTCACTTTTAGAGCCTCACAGAACGACGCGTATGTCAAATACAAAGGAATATTTTGACGTGAAATTTAGCTCAGATGTTACTAATAGTACTACCAACTTACAAAAAAAAATAAAAATTCAATTTCATCAGAGTTGTGTATCACACTTGCCTTTGTTTTTAATATAATTTGCTAACATTTCAAATTGTTTCGACGTCTCTTTTTCTTTTGCTCAGTCGATAAAAATAATTTTGGTACTTACAATAATCAACGTAGAGACAACATAAAAACATATATCGCATCACTTTTTGTTGCTGGCAAACATTGCAGTTGTTATTACTCATCTTTTGTCCGTGGCTACTATGAAAAATGGAACATCAGGTGTGAAATATAATTTCTTTTGAAAAACTGATACATATGTATATTTCATCATAATGAGAATGTTAAGTACCAAATGTAATTTAAAAGTATTTAGTGGTAAAGACAACAATCGCTTTACATAAGACTTAGGAGCAAAAACACATACATAGCTAAATTGAAATATAAACCTGCCGACCAGCCAAATGTCCGGAGTAATTTAAACATATCTTTGTGGTTACTCATTCTAACTTGGTGGCGCCTGAACGAAAACGTTTAGGCGAAAGGCAATAACCTAAACCACAAACCAACGAATTACCAACGACACGAACACCACAACCACCAACTCTTAATAAACCGCTAATGGTATTAAGATCGCCGTTTAGCGTAACCAGCGGAATTTTCGTCATCAAACTCGAACGCCATTCAGCGTTTTGTGATGAAGCACACAGAAATAAAAAGTAAAGCGATGCCACAAGAAAAAATATGCTAATCCCGGTATTTTGCGCAAATGCTGAAAATATGTTAATTTTTATTACAAATTAAGTGAAAATTTAATTTAGCGGGATTAATGTAAGCGCGCGAATATGCTGGGCCAGCAGCAGCGACTGCTTTGTTTGTGTTCTTCGTGTGGATGACGGGCTTAAATGGGTTTGTTTGTTTTTGCATTTTGGTGGTGGGCAGCATATGAAATTTTAAGTGGCCAAATCCAGCAAATGCCTGAGCATACTTTTATTATTTTTCGCTGTTTGTGTGTATGCCGGTGTGCGTTGGGTATAATTTTGTTTCATTCGCATTCGTCGGAGTTTGCAGTTTGTGTGAGCGAATGCTTTTAATGCGCTGCGCGAGCTGGATATAAAACAAATAAGTAAACAAATTTCCAACTGAATATCACAAACTACGCACTTACACTAAATATATGTGTGTATATGTGAATAAAAGTGTGTGTGTGTGTGTGCGTTTAAGAGCTTTCTAAAAATGCAAAGATCTCTCGCACAATGCTTTTAGTTTAATTTCATTTGCGGCTCAGAAATTTCATAAGCGCCGAGATTTAATTAATACGTTTTAAATGCAACTTAATTTCGCTCAACTGTTAATTGGTTTTATTTTTATCTCTTTTTTCTTAATCGAAGTTAAAAAATAGTAATTTGTTGCGCTTTTTGAATTTACTTGACACTTGGAAAAATTAAATGTTTGGCATTTAACAAATTAGCATTTACTGAAGACATTTTAGCATAAACCAAATCTGGCGAAGTAAGTAATAAAAGAGAATAGATAAATAACCCTAAAGAACAAGAAAAAATATTAAATTCGGTAGTACCGAAGTTAGAATACCCTTCACAACCACAAAATATTCCATAAAAGACTTTGATTTTTATCATTAATTTGTATGGCAGGCATATGCTGTAGTGTTGCGATCTGAAGAATTTTTTCGGAGATTGTTCCGCTGTCCTGCGCCAAAGTTCGTGAATATATCTCATCAAATTAAAAAACGTTTCTATACCAGCATTTTATTCCGATCATTGAGTTTATATGACAACTCCATATGTGCTATTGTGATTTGATATCAACGGTTCCGACAAATGAGTAGCTTCTTGAGGAGAAAAGAACGTGTGCAAAATTGCAACGAAATGTTGGTTGAAGGCTCCTGTTCTCTAACTATTGTTATGCCATGCTTGGTCTTATTCTGCAGCTACCTCACAAGCCCCTAGGATAGTGTCTAGAAAAGCTGGCTTTTGTTTTACTTGATCGTAAGAACCCTTTATAATAAGTCACGATAATCACTCCTCTTTTTTACCGGCGGAGACACCGCTTACACGGTTATACCCGGTTATACCCTTCAAATCTGGAGTGTATTCTTTCAACCGGACAACATGACATAGCCTGTTAATGTCGCCATTGAAATATAATAGTTTATCATTCTATCGACTGCTGTGTTCGCCGTTGTACAACTTTTCCCTCGAACACTTTTAACGCCGACTCATCGGATGTTGTATCTCATCTGTATAGTTTGATCTTTGTTCGTCGAGAGGGGACTTTACTTCTCAATTGCCTACTCAGTCCGAAGTAGCAGCTGTTGGCAAGAGCAATCCTGCGTTGGATTTCCAGGCTGACATTGTTGGTGGTGTTTACGATGATTCCAAGATAGACGAAATTATCTACAACTTCAAAGTTATGACTGTCAACAGTGACGTGAGAGCCAAGTCGCGAGTGCGACGACTGTTTATTTAATGATAGGAGATATTTCGTCTTGTCCTTGTTCACATCCAGACCCATACGCTTCACTGTTTCATCTTTCCATTCTGGAGAAAGCAGAAGTAATGGCGCGGGTGTTGAGGCCAATGATATCAATATAGATTGAAGAAGTTGCACGAAAAGGAGTCGCGTTGTCTGAAACCTTGTTTGGTATCGAGCGGCTCTAAGACGCCCTTCTTGATCCTGACGGAGCTTTTAGTATTGCTTAACGTTAGTTCACACTGCCGTATTAGTTTTGCGGGAATACCAAATTCGGACATAGCGGCATAGAGGCAGTTCCATTTCGTGTTGTCAAAGGCGGCTTAAAAATCGACGAAGAGGTGGCATGTGTCGACCTTTCTTCCACGGGTGTAATCAGTCTTTCATACACTATGTTCAATAAGACCTGAAATGCGATTAAGAAGGCTTACCCCAAGGTAATTGGCGAAGATTGTGAGGTTCCCCTTTTTGTGGATTGGGCAGAACACAGTTACATAGGTCCAAATGGTCGGGCATGCTTTCATGCGACCATAGACTGCAATGAAGCTGATACATGCACCTTGTCAGTTCTCTGCTGCTGTTTTTGAGTCGGCGAGTAATTGCTATTCGAACCTCTTCATAGTCGAGCACTGGAACACCTATTTTATGCTCATTGATTGGGGAGTCGGGTCCGCCATTTTCAGCTGTTACACTTTCACTGGCATTCAGCATGCTGGAGGATAAGCATAATTACCCTATGATAACTCTCACAAGCTCTTAACACACCTGCATTATCGACCATCATAGTATCTCAAACTAATTTGGGCTTCTTCTTAATATGCATACAGCATGTAGACCTCTTTGGTTCAATGGTTTAAGTTACTAAGTTACCAGGTCAGCGAATTCAATTATTTTTCACTATTTGTCTTCGAAAAGCGAGAGATTCGTTAGATCCATGTTCTTTATTTGAAGTATCTATATTATTACTTACCTGTTTCGTTGTTTATTTTTGTTTTTGCGCCAGTAAACTATAGTTTCAAGGGATGTTACCGTGATGAAGATGAAAAGACGTTGATCTAAAGGTTACTGTATGCAAATTTTTTATTAGCCAA
Source organism: Bactrocera tryoni (assembly GCF_016617805.1). Classification (NCBI taxonomy): domain Eukaryota; kingdom Metazoa; phylum Arthropoda; class Insecta; order Diptera; family Tephritidae; genus Bactrocera; species Bactrocera tryoni. The sequence continues at coordinate 33,365,944 of NC_052502.1, forward strand.
ATAATTCGCCGTAGACAGGAACATATATTAATCACTTGGTGTCAAATTCGAACAATAAGGAAGATGCAACAAACGAGATTGATGCATTTGTCGAGTCATGGTCGATGTACATATTCACAGTTTCAAGCCACATAGAAACTGTTGAAACACAATTTTTTCTTATTGACTAAAGCTGACCGCTGCTTGGCAATAATCCACTTATTGACGAAACCTTTTCCACCTGCTCATCATGATTCTACCGCAAATGTTTTTGCTTGACGTTGTAACTGACCTATCTGCTTCAGTAGTGGATTGATTTTGTAACGATTCTGCAGTGATTGGCAGATCGAAATTTCGTCCACGAGTTTTTGAAACAATAATCTGTTAGTCATAATTTTGTTCATTTAGATAAAAGCTTCGACAAGTTTCATTATTTTATTAATATTTTAGACAAATGACCTTCCGAGGTGTGGTTCTTTTTGAAATCAAAATTACCGAAACAGAATCGACGAAACCATAAACCCAATCGCACGAGATAAATTTTACTAAAGCTTGATAGTGAACCAAGTTGTGTAATTTCTGATAGACAAATTACTGATATGAACCCTTAGTATATTTTTTATGTTTTTAGTTATGCTAAAGTGATTAGTTGATGATATTGTCTCATATTTCTCATATTACAAAGGTCATCTTTCACCTGAGATATGAATATTTTGTATTTATTCAGCTAGTCGGTTTTTGTTAATGTAATTTTATTAAAACTTATTGATATTCTAATTTAATTTGGTTTTTAATAATGAATAACAAGTCTCTAGATATTGAAGGCTTACATTTCAATTTTTTTCTACAACCTGCAAGCAATTTAAATGTACTTTAAGCCTAAAAATATATACAAACAGTGTATTCATATATATATGTATGTATTTATTTATATGCATAACTGCATTTATATATTTGTTACCCGTGGCTGTGTGCTCGCATATTTCACCTTTTATTAAATGCAATTAACGCTTAATGAATGAGTTCTGTTTATATTTGCCTTTAATTGTATTTAAACTTGGTTAAAATAAGCTTAAAAGCTGTCAGCCGGTAAAATGCTACGAAAGAATTGTGAAATTAAATAAATATTAAAATCACTTAACTTTGCGCTCTGCCTTCACACATTCGCTCTGCCATCCCACATACGCTCTACCTTTCTCTCACTGGATTTGTGGCGAGCATTAATGAAAATCCAGCCTAAATCTTACATTAAATTGAAAAATAAAAGAGCGAAGCTGCACGTATGCGAAGCAGTCAATTAAAAGAATATAGAAGAGGGCATTCATATGTAGTACATGTACAAGATATATAAACTCATGTAGCGATATATAATGGTTAAGTAGGTTATTTTTCATCTTTTACAGTCGCTACTAAAACTCCAGCAGTACAGATTACAGCACTGTTTCAAAATATAAGAAAACAACGAGCTGTTATTAATGTTTGTTATTTATTGACTAAATTTTAAAAATTGTTGGCAAAAATATATCAGTCTTTATAAGAACTTAATAGAATTTCAGACCCTTACGTTTCATTTCGGATAGATGGATTAATATATTAACTATCACATATCAAATTACCGTACAAATCCAGAATCCACAAGAACTATAGAGCTTTCCAAATAAAGTGTTGTTTGGTTGGTTGCAAAGTAAGGCGCAGGAGCGTTAGACCGCAGGCCGATGCCCTTTAGCCCCTATTGGGCCCATTTCGCCCCCGAGTGCTACCCAATTTAAGCCCATTTCAGCAACTCAGTGAATTTGGTAAAAAACCTCAATTTTTTCCACCGCAGCTGCCCAATATCTCTTCGTTAAAGTATTGAGAGCAGTGAAATACTTGCATATCCCGTCCCTGCCGTCTGAAGACTGGGAATTCGCAAAGAGCGCTTTATCATCTTTCGCGCATGCTTCCGTGGAAACCATTTTTTCAATTGGGTGGCTAAGAGTAGGTGTATTCTAGGGTCCAATGCTTCAAACAATCCTTGAAGGATTAGGGTAGCCTAAGGAATTATCTTCCTGGGTGCAATTCTTGAAGGATTAGGGAAGCTTAGAGAATTAGCTTTCTGGATGCCTCTAAGAGGGAGTATATACTAGAAGTTTGTGTAACTACAATAGGTAGAACAATTTGCCATCTTTTCCTTCACCCCTAACTGGTCGCAATTTTTGAGCACAATCGGACTGCTAAAAGTCGTAGGAGAGACGGTAACTGCGATCTCATCATTCACTCGCAGCGTGAGATTTTTCAACACAATTGGACTGTTAAAGTTCGTTTAGGAAAGATAGTATAATCTGCTAAATTTTCTATCGAAACTTAGCTGATATATATTTTTTTCTAATCTTCGAAAATCTTATGATATTTAATACCTGTTAAAATTTTTGCTGAAGTATTATTTTAGTTCGAGAGAAAATTTTTATTTTATATCCACTTAACAATTTAATTGGAAAATATGTAAGAAAGTAAATGTAGCGGATGGAGCTCGAAATTTAGGGTTTCACCTGTGCGCCGAAAGGTATGCTAGATTTATCTTAGTCCGTTATCATTTCTAGGGTAAGCTATAGAAGGTGAATGGTACGGTTACATGAAATTATGAGGTAAATTTTGTCACAAAAATTCATAAAGAAAATTTTACGAAAAAAACTCCTAAAAAATATCGCGAATTCGTTGCAACTCATTTTTATTTAATAACTCGTAATAAATCTCGTAAACTCTGTTCTGGTTTTATATTGCTTAAAAGGTTTTAAAAGCTTAATCAGCTTTTTAAAATTTGGTTAATATTTAATGCAAAAACTCTCCATCCTTGCTACTTTAAAATCGATTACCAGGAACTCATTTCAAGGCTCCCTGGTATTTCGTATGCTTCTGCTGAAATTCGCAATAAAATATCTGACATTCAATGTATTGTGTGAGTTCGATTACCACTCTTCCTTTTCGAATTGCTCGCAAGTTGTCAGCTTCCTAGTATGCCTTCACGCCAGACAGTCGGAGCTGTCGACTTCATTGTCTCTGCAAACATCTGTTCGCTACATTTATCTGTTTGTATCTGTTTATATCTGTTTAATGCATTGTTTGCTCGATGCAGTTGTTGTGCCACCAAATGACTTACTGTATATATTTGTCGAATATATATAAATATATATATATATATATGTATATACATGTTTCGTACATCTGTGGTAAGCTCAGCCACATTCCAACGCTCTCACTCATATCCAGACCGCTCACCCATTTAATAATCTCATTCAGCAGCAATAACAGAAAATATGATTTCCCACTTTTAAAAGCCCAAACTCGAAACCGCACCCGCCAACTTCACTACACACCCTCCCTCTACTTTACTCTGCGCCCATCACCCACAATGTGGCCGCAACAAGTTCAACAAGTAATTGAATACGAACGTGCTTGGATTTTCAATGGCAATATCGCAATAACTGAAAATGAAATGAATGAAAATGAAAATGTCGAAGCAACCGAATTGTAATGCTGTGGCGTTGGAGCTGGAGACGGTGTGGCATGAACTGCCAGCTTGCGACAGTGTATTGTCGCGCTGTGTGCTGAGACTGTAGCCTGTAGCCATTATTTACGGCGTGTTATCCTTTTTATGAATCCTATTAATGATATTACTTTCTTTGCTGCATGTGCCTCGTCGTTTGTCGGTTTTATTTGCCATCGGTTGACATTAGCTCTGTGCAAATAAATTTGATTTTTTCTTTCCTTCGTTTATTTTCCTTTTTCATTAAACTGTGTAGGCTTACAAATGAGCGGTGAAATTGGCGGCTGTGAAAGCGAGATGAGCACGACTCTTTGTATGGGTGTCGAGTGGTTCGGCAAGATGATGCTGCCATTTGATTTGATTGTTCAATAAGTGGAATTAAATTGCGATTCTTTCTTAGTTCTTCTTCTGGCGCGCATGATTTTGTATTAATTGTGCATATTTTGGTGGAATTTTCTGATGAATATAGCTAACATTCAATAGAATAATGTGATTAAAGAGGAAATTCAATGTTTGAATTAATTTTGAGGTTCATTTTATAGGTATTCAATTTTAAATTCTCTTTTTATTCACATACTGTTTGTTAAGGGGTCAGTAGAATAATCGGTTTTCAAACATTTTTTTTTTTTGTGCACTTTCTGTTCTCTTATACCCTTATAATTAATGTAGAAACCCACTTTACCATTGGAAGGTTTCGAAAAAGGCCCACGTTCGGAGCGCTCGGAGTACACACCTCAAACTTTAAACGCGTTTATCTCAAAACACACTTTTTTAAACTAGCAGAGATGATTCCGGTCGAACTACTCAACCGATTTCGTAAATTTTCTTTTTTAATGTTCACAAAACGCTTGGCTATCGTAGCTCCGTTTTTTATAATTTATTGACAATGTTATGACAAAATTTATGTAAAAAAAATGGGGGAAAAATTACAAAAAAACCTTAATTACTTTTTTATTTATCAACATTTTTTCATGATTTTAGTAGGGACGAAAACTATTCAAGTACTTTTTAAGAATAAATTGGGTTTTTGTGTTTCAGATGATCCAAGCATGAGAAATTGTGTCCGCCATCTCATTCACCCAGCCATTTCTCCGACAGATGTTATAAAAAATTCTGAAAAAATTTGTTTATACACTCCACGATATACCTCATGATATGTGAAAAAAGTTCTATTGTAGAATAAAAGTTTCTATGAAAAAAAAATGTCAAAAAACAGGCTATATTACTCTACTAAGGGGTCAGTAGAGTAATATAGCCTGTTTTTTTGACATGTTGCCATTATTTTAAACATGTTGAAGGAGTAAGGGAGTATTGCTTTGAAAAATGAAATAAATATATGAATAAAGAAACCATAAAACAGACTAGTTTTTCATAAAGACCATAAACCATTTTTCATATATTGCACTATAGTTTCTAAGACGGATATTTTCTGAACATTGAATATCAAAAAGGTTATTCTGAATAAGTCTTAGATCTTTAAATAGAATTTATCTGAGTTTTTGTGAACTTAGTTATGAAAAGTGGATCAGAAACATTGAGGCTTAATTGCTCTATCACTTTTCGTTCAAAATGACATTTAAAGAAAAACAATATTTAACAATAATAATTAAAAATATTTTATATTATGATGTCTGTGAATAAATTTAGAGTATTTAACTAATTAGATTTTCTCTGTTATTGTAGGAAAGCATGAATAATGAGACCCCGATATTTGTACCAGATAAAGACTTTACATGAATATAACTTGGTAAGTTTCTTAACATGGTTCAGTATAATTTTGTAGTTAAAAATTGTACACCCACTATCTAATGCGATGCATTTTGTTATTATATTTTGTGTAACTTTGTGTAGTAGGAATTTTTTCACAAATTTTTATTAACAGAGTGATTAATAGAATGTAAAATTATGGTTAAGTGAAGCTCTTTTAGATCTGAAAAAGCATTGAAGTTGTTTACTGATCTCATCTTTCATTTAAATTATTCAGGATACATTCTACATCACTCAAATGCCGCTTTTCTAGTAATACTTCACAATATCGTTCTTCAGTAATTCCGATTAAGTACCGCCCAAATTATAAATAACAGGCCAATTAAAAAGTTCCCGGTCTACCATAGTAAAACACATTTGTTTGGTAAGGGTCGAGGGTAATATACTGATTATAGCGACCCTTCTCGATACCATTTTTAAAGTACGATTTTTCCTTTGCTTCAAAATAGGCCTCAGTTTTGGCGATCACCCGTTCATTCAAAGAAAATTTTTTTCCAGCGAATATTTTTTTGAGGCCTGAGAACAGGAAATAGTCGCTGGGGCCAATTTAGAGAACTCATTGGATGATAAAGTAATTCGAAGCCCAATTCGTGGATTTTTGCCAAAAATATTCATTAACTTGTGTCACGGAACATTATCTTGGAGAAACAGGATTTTAATTTTCTTAAAATATTCGAAGATTTCGGTACAATAAAGCCTTTTCAAGGCTTTCCTTTTTCAAGGAAGTCAATATAATACGGACGCCATAACCTTGTCAACCGACTGTTGCGTTTTTCCACGCTTTAGAGCGCGTTCATCGTCAGATGGATTACGGAGCGAAATAATGGAGCCATGTTTCATCCATGGTCACGTATGGACGCAAAAACTCGAGTTTATTATGCTTGAACATTTCCAAACAGCATCAATTGGATGTTGTTTTTGGTCATCTTTAGAGTGCCTGCTATCTTGAACAACATCCTTTATAATCATCCAATATCATTTTGCGGTTTTTTTTGATGTTTAAACTTAACATGCCAGTCGAAAACTCGTCATAAAGCCAAGTTTTTCCTTAAACCATATTTCTTCTCTTCAAAAAGGAATATTTTATCAACAATTTCGCTTCCTTTTTATCCATCTTTTTGATAATAACAAAAGTTGCTTTAAAATCATTTGATTTGATACATGTGCCTTTTGAAGGTTCAGACTTAAAATCATATTTGTAAGGCCGACCTTTTCAATACATATGTATATACAGAATTGGCCAAAAGCTAATGATTGGATCATTTGTCTTTGAGTTTGTTTGGAGAAAAGTGCATTACAAAAAGAATCCGGTCCTCCAGATTTAACTGAGCGGCTACCTTTCAAATGACTGTAACTCTTTAACTATTTGAGATATGAATTTTTAGTATAATATTTTTAAAGATAGATTGGATATCGTATTTTTCAAAATTTCACACTAGGTGTGCCTCTTAAGTCATCTATCGATGGATTTTGGATATATTTGCGCCCACAGTTCAAGAAACTATCAAAAGTTTTGTTACATTTTCTGCCGATTGGCCTACGTTTTCACTATTATCTAAGAAAAATATGGTGTACTGCTCTGCCATCTTATTCACATCTATTGGTAGACTTTACCGATATCTGGGTATTTCGCATCATCATTGTTTCTGAGTAGGCAATACGAATTACCTATGAAACGGAAGGGAGAGTTTTTTTGAAAAAGCAGAAAAGGAAACGGGAGTGAAAATTTTATGGTGAAAATAGGATATTTTTAACCTGTAAGTCTAGATATCTCCACGTTAGATTTCAGAAAAACACCGTAAAAGTTTCCTTATAATTATACCCTGAACAGGGTATATTAAGTTTGTCACGATGTTTGTAACACGCAGAAAGAAGCGTCGGAGACCCTATAAAGTATATATATAAATGATCAGTATGTTGAGCTGAGTCGATTTAACCATGTCCGTCTGTCTGTCTGTCCGTCCGTCCGTCTGTATATATACGAACTAATCCCGCAGTTTTTAAGTTATCGTTTTGAAATTTTGCAAACGTCATTTTCTCTTCAAGCAGCTTCATTTGTCGGAACGGCCGATATCGGACCACTATAACATATAGCTGCCATATAAACTGAACGATCGGAATCAAGTTCTTGTATGGAAAACTTTCACATTTGACAATGTATCTTCACGAAATTTGACATGGATTACTGCTTAAGGTAATAACATAATCTCCGAAAAAATTGTTGAGATCGGATTACTATAGCATATAGCTTTCATACAAACTGAATACATAGCTACTAAAAGAAATGCACCTGTGAAGGGTATATTAGCTTCGGTGTAGCCGAAGTTAACGTTTTTTCTTGTTTTGTCCATATTTTCGGTAAGGATCCTGAGAATAAAGATTATACGACGTTTGCATGTGTGATAAGGTTGCGAAAAACGCTGGTTGTGACTGGAAAATTAAAATTTTATTATTAACAAGCCGATATTTCACAAAATATTAGATACGCAATAATCATAAAAAGAAGAACACATTCAATATGGTCATGAATAAGGTGTTACTCTGGCCACTTGAAAGCATCAAAATTTGCTAAGGAAAAAAAAATTGTTTTTATAGAGTTTGAAATTTTCCAAATATACTTACTACTAAAATGATTGCAACAATAGCTCAATAATCCGAACCGATCATGATTTTAATTACTACAAGAATTTAATTAATTGCTCATTTGCGCTGGCCAAATCACGCCGCGTGTTCAGTTTGCCGTTTCATTTGTTGGCTAATTAAAAAGAGAAGCCATTGTTCGATGTAATTGCCAAACCGCAGCAAACAAATGTATAAGCGAAAATAAAATAAAAGCAAAGGAAAGCAAAATGCCGAAAAATTTAAAAGGTACTTAATGTGCATAGAGAAAAACCAGAATCAAACACACATGCACTCACATGCACACACACACACATGCAAATGCATACAGTAGTAATCAACAGTTGGACATCAAAATTGAGCAACGCAAATGCAAAGGATTGCCGTTAGTTTTTTAAACAATTTTTTCGCTCTTCATTGTGTAACTCACAGCGCGCTTTTATTTAAGCCAACATTGCAGTGAACCACAGCGAAAACAGTCCAGCGCGGCGAGGCGAGGCGAGGGGTCAATCAAAAGTGAGCTGCTGCGATAAACTCATTGTTAAGTGAAATGCAACAACAGCAAAAAACAATATCAACACATACATATAGACATTGACTGCCCCTCGATTTTAGTCAAATACGCCGAATAGCCAGAGATCAAATGAAAAATCAATTAAAATGTTGCAACGAAATCAATACATACATATGTGACGATGGCAGGCGCGGCGGAGAAGGTCCAAAAAAATCTCTGCAAAAAAAGAAATATTGAAAATTGTACAACAAAACTAGGCGCCCGCGCTGAGTGCACAACAGATGTCACACTTCAGTGAATAAAATATTTTTCACAGCTGTAAGTGCCAGCAAAAAGCAAAAACAATAAAATATGCTGGCTTCGGTTGCATCAACGTTATAATACCCTTCACAGGCGAAATTGTTGTAGCATAAAAGTGTATAAAAAGATCTTGATTTTGAATATATCTTGTCGATTGAAAAATATTTTAGTCCGATTTGAATAATATCTTCGAAGCAAGCATTATTTTGAAAAATTGGCAAGTGGGTAGAGTGGTGTCCAGTGTGAAACCACTGGGACCAAAATTCCCTCCTTTTATTTTGTTCTACCAGCGTAACATTGCCAAGAAACTGTCGATCGATAGCTGCACTTCTTTTCTTATACAAAGCTTTTCATTCGCGTAGACGAGGTTTATAGTCTCCATCTATTTCCTGAGAGTTTCTACAATATTCATTGTGCGATTATGTTAGCATAACTAGCCTGCTAACACTCCTCATAAAGTTTTTATGTCATTCCTATTGAATTTTGATAGACGGCATCTGTGGAGGCCATGAAGGCCTTAACGGATCTCCACCAGTTTTGGGTTATAGGCTCTAACCTGCATTATCTACTTCGATTAATTTGGTGTACGATCCAGATCCTTGCCCTTGGTTTGGATGGAATATCTTTCTTATGGAACGCTACAGGCCTCGCTTCGGAACATGCTATCATTTTGATCTAGGCGTAGCATCAGTGAACATCTGACATATCATGAGGATAACAGAATCAGATTGCTTAATAGTAATACCAGCGGCACTCTTGCACCCATTTCCACTGGGTTCTGGAAATTTTTCCTTCAGATTTCCCTCATGTAGCACACCATTGATAATGCGGTTCCTGATAACATCAGCAAATACTCAAGCGGGCGTCACTCGCTTTGTCTTCGACCTTTGCGCTGGCGTCTAAAACTTTTCAGCTGACCTCTGTCTCTTGGCTGTCGCTACTTGTGGTTCAAGCTTAGAATTGAGTAGAACCGCTTTCGCTAAATTAAAAAACTCCTGAAGCTCATTTTTAAAATTCAAATTGTTTCTTCTCATCGCTTGCTTTCACTGGGTAATCAACGTTAAAAATACGTAATTCCTTGGCGGACGCACTACTAGCTGTAACACTTTCGACATATGATTTTCTTCATGCATTTTGGCTATACTTTAGCAGCAGGATTTGGTTCCGGCTGTCGTCGGTGTTATTGCTTTCCAAGAGTTAAATGTTTGTTTTTAGCTCTAGTGTTAGTGTCACCCTTTGCACCTAGACCAAGGTTCTCTCATGTCTTGATTAATTGATAAACGAAGAACGTACTGCTACTTTAGGCCTATTGTGCCCTTTCCTAAATCACAAAGCTTCACCTGGCCCCAGCTTATTGATAAAGTCCAATATTTTAGTGGGTTCTAGCGAAGCTATGTTATCCCAATTTGGAAATGTGGATCGAAGGGCCTGTGACCTGCAGACTGCTGTCCACTCAATTAGCAGGTATTCTGGTGTTCAGGCTCCCTGCCGCAGAACCGGAAATTTTCGCCAGAAGCTGGGCTCATGTTGTGTAAGTCCTTTTTCAGCTTGCAGTGTCCAGTGTAAAATGCGACTGTCTGAGTTTATCCCCAGGGAGGTTGGTTGCATATTTCAACCTGCTGAGGTTATACCCCCCCAATAGTAATTTGGCATGCCGCATGCCATATAGTTATTGACAATACCTCTCTCTGCCTACTTCTTCCATGCGGAGGAGCTCCTTTGTGGCATGGGGACCCATCTCAGTGACGGCTTCAAGTCCTACCATTTTAGTGGTCGCGCCGGAGTGGACGAGCTCATCAGCCAGTTCTTTCCCGGCTATACCTTTGTAACCGGGCACCCAGATGAGGGCCACTTGGTCGTTCCAGGAGACTATTTAGCCGTTCTGTAAACTCATGCATGTCTTTGTGCTGGATGTTATCGAAATCTTTAAAAATCTTGTCCTCTCCTCGGAACAACTAGTTCCTCCGAATTTTTTCGAAAAGATTCGGTTTTGTTTTGCTTCATATTTTAGACTCATAAGCGTATGGGAAAAAAGGTCCTTGCGCATATTCTTCGATGCACTGAAGATAAGGCTATGTTATTACAGAGTACCAAGCTTCATTTCAGATTGCGCTATTTAAAGGCCCCGAGCCAGGCTTATCTTCGTCACGGGTTGCATGACACTTTGACCCAGCCCTTTTTGTACCTTCAACCATAATAAGGCTTCTTATCTATGTAAATGCTGCTCGTGGCAACCTTAATATATCCTGTTTAGGGTATAAAAACAAGAAAATCTCGTGTCGAAATGAATAAATAAAAAAATACATATGAACATACATATGTGTATAAATACGAGTAAGAGCGCAAAAAGTTGCCCTGTACAGACAAAGCGTCTGGCTTATCAACGCATTGTTTGGCATTTTTATCCCACGCCAAAGTCGAATGATCACATCACTTGCAACATGCATTTTTGTTGTTATTTCTATATATAGCACATGCTGCAATCACTTAATCCATTCGCATTCGAAACAAACATATTCGCAACATACTCATATGGCACATGCCACATGCCACACGCATTGCGCGCAACACCAACAACAACTCATCACCATTGTTGCAACTATCTGGCGTGCTCATTGTTGTATTTGTTATTGTTGCTGTTGCATTTGGTTTGCATTGCGTTGATTTTTCACTACACACGTTGCCCATTTGTCCCACCGACGGCCGAGCACTTGCACATAACGGTTCATTCATTCGGTTATCTATCACTCAGCGCGCTTGCTTGCTTTGGTGGCAACATTGGTGGCGGCGGTCGCCAGTGCGCTGCTAAATGGCTGGTCAGTTGGTTGGTTGGTCATTTGGTTCTTCGCTTCGTTTGTTGTATTCAAATTGTTTTAATTTAAATTCCAAGCTGAAACACCAACACGCACGCACACACACACATTCATATTTTAATACGTAGGAAAAAACGCGTCGATAGAGTCGCATGCAGCCATACTCACTGGCGTTATAGCATTGCTGTCATTCAGATGAGTTAGTCCTGTGTGAAGATCGCTGGCTTTTTGCGGCTACTCGCCCACACTTCAACGAGTAGATGAGTATATCAGTGCTCAATAAACATTTTTGTTGCCATATTTGCTTGTTGCTGTGTTGCATTTGTTGTAATTGAGTTGCTGTTGTGTTGCTGTGTGTTAGACATTCCATCGCATTTCGTTTGGTGTTCGCATATTTGAGCTACAGCAGTGGCATGTTATCACAATAAAACACCGATTTGCAGCAAAACAATATTGCCACATTGCGTGCGTGCCACAAACATATATCTACACTGATGTATATGAATATGTGTATTAGGGTATTCGGTATTTGCCAAGTTGATTGTTTTTTGTAGACGCGAACAGAAGTTTAAGCTTTTACCCTAAAATAGATTACCAAAATGAGGCTTTATCCTTAAACTCTTATTTCGGAATTATGCAAGTAATATAGAATTTTGAAAAAGTGATATTCGAATACCTAACTTTCCGTTGTTCAAAAAAGGTCTCCATATTTTTCTCAATAAAATCATTCCTTTAAAAGTTATACGCAGTCAAAGTTATACTTCAAATGATCTGACCATTCACTCTGACCTATGTTGCTCATACGACATGTTGTACTGCATGAATGCGCAGTACATTTGAGGTATAGCTTTAACTGCATATAACTATGAAAGGAGTGCAATCATAGAAACAACCAATGCGACTTTTTTATGTAGCGAAATTTTGGTATTAGAATATCCTGCTTCCAAAGTTGTAGATTCATTCACTTTTCAGATCTAGTTGTATGCAAAAGTTAAAAAAACCTGACATTATGTGAGTGGGTAAAGTAAATGGATTAGGTTTAAATTGAAAATAAAGAAATTTTAACATTTTTAGGACAAATACTAAGACATCAAGGGTCTGAAGAAAAGTCAACTTGGGATATGACGCACATCCTAATATGTATGTATGTATGTGTATAATAATACATTCATAGTAGTAAGTACCTTTTGTTTTTCCTATTCTTTCGAAATCGAAAAGAACATCGAAAAACTTGAAATTCTATTTTCATCATAAAAATAATATAATATAATATAAAAATAAATAATACATTTTAATTAAAAAATGCTTAAAAAATCGATTCGATACATTTTTTAAAACTTTTAAATTTTTAAATGTGTCTATTAAAAAATAAGTAAATATCATCTTTAATCCTCCTGGAATCACATTAGATTGTTGCAGTTATCCGATGTTTCAGTATGGAGTGTTTTTAATGTTCCTTCATGTTTCATAGGGTTAACGGGTCTCTCAACTTAATTGATAAATAAATATATCTTTGTAATCGGAATGAAGCTCATATCTACTTTTTCCGTTTATACGATAGGCTTTCCAATAGAAATGTACCAATGAGATTCGGTATGAGCATATGCTAGATAATATGTTAAGTGCCGGGCGCGTATTTTTGATTGATACAAATTATTCAAAGAGAATCGAAAAAGTGTTGTCGACGAACCACGTCCAGGACGCCCATCATTGGAATAGTGGAAGGATTAGTGAAAACCCTTTTGACAGATCATTTGGCCCTAAGAACAGTGAAAGCAAGATTGGTTCCAAAATCACTTAATTTATTATTACTGGCGATAAGTATTCGATCTATGCTTACGACACGGAAATAGATGATCAAACGGCCGAATATCGTAGCAAAGGTAACCCGAAGTCAAAAAACACGTAAAAGCAGGTCAAAAGTCAAGGCTGACAGTTTTCTTCGATTATCGACTTGTGGTGCACTCCGAATACTTCCCGACCAGCCAATTGTCCACAAAGAGTACTACTTGAGTGTTATCTGTCACTATTCAGAAAAAATACCGGAATTATGCACCAACAACTTCTTGTTTTTTTTCACAACGACAATGCACCTTGGCATATTGCGTTGATTCTTCGTGAGCTAAGAATTTTCTAGTTATGAGTCTTACTATTTTTGCTCATAATATTACATCACAAATTCTCATGAATGATAAGGTATATAGTATTTGAAAAATATTGAAGACGTTTTTCGCGTAGTTCTGGTATAGGAAGGAAATGGTTTAAATCGGACTGCAAACACTGTTTTCAACATAGCGCCATTTTGTTTTTGAATACTTTACGCTTGTGATAAATAGCACAAACATTACGGAATCGAAAGAAAATTTACAGCAGATATTAATCATGATAGATGACAGTTCTGTTAACGACTGTGTCTATTTTCATTATACAGGAGTACATAATACTTTCTTAATGCTCCGTTTAACCCTATTCTACATTTAATCTAGAAAGAATAATCCAATTCAGCTCATAACTTTGAGACCTTTTATTAGAAATATAATAAACTTCGTTTGTGGTTTCGGTTAGCTTTGTTTCTCTTGGTCTTGTGAATAGACAAGTATCAGAATGGGTGAAGGACCACACACCGAGCTTTCCACAACCATGAGATGTTTTCCGAAGATTTTTCAAGAAGGAGTCTTTGCTATAAGTCGGTATGCAGAAATTAATCTCAAACGCAACTTTTGCAATCAGCTTATCGCCGTACTCAGCGATAGCCAAGGGGCACTAAAGCGATTTCAGTTTATGCGATTAAATCGCTATTAGTGGAGGAGTGCATAGTAAGGCAGAACAGTTTATCAGTCTGTAAACGTGTACACCTGATCTGGCTACGATCTACCCTACGAACTCGCGCGTTATGCTGCGGCTTTTAGGATAGTGGGACCGAAACGCAGTATTGTGGTGGGGTCCAACATCATAAAGGAAGTGATCTGCACGGAGGAGAGAATAGACAGAGAAAGTTACTGGCATCATCTATCTATTAGTCGCACTTTGTACTGCATATTGAAAGCTAAAAAACACCTGTCCAACATGGGTATGGTTTCCTGTGCAAACTGGAGCTGGCACCCCAGAGCTCCTGATTCTAGACTGCATAGCAATTTGTTAACGCAGGCTTTGAATCAAGATGTGAATAGGGATCTCATCACCCCAATAGCACCGAGCTTAGTCTTCATCAGAGTGCTGGGAATTTGTGAATATACGAGCATATGATTGAGGAGAGGGTATAATAGACCTTAGGTGCAAACTAAAAATAAATTCTATTATATTCTTGGTACCTATAGTTCTTAATACATCAAAACAAACTTTTTGGAATATAGTAGTTGCGAGAACGTTTAAAGTTTCGGACTAGTGTCGGTTGGAAATAATTAAAAATTTGACATTACCTCTTAAGGACATATTCTTGAAAGGTTAAGCTTTGCATTCTATATATGAAAAGTTAATGATAATTTTTATACTAGCTCTCTCTTAAAGTACCGAGTCTACATAAACAAATATATTTTCAGGTTGTTCTTTTATATCATACTATCGCAATTATATAATACTAGTATATTATATTTACTATTTTTAATACTCAGATATTAGTAAGGGTCTAATACTTTCGAAATAAAATAGTATGAAATTATTATATTATTTTTAACTTAAAAATAACAATAGAAGTACATTTAGTGTGCTTTCACTACAGGGTACCACTATTTCCTACAAACTAGCACTATGGATATATGTACTATAGATGTATATAAGTATGTATATGTATTGTATTTTCATATCTACATTTTGACACTTCCAACAAATTTGTATTGCACACTTCATTTCATTTGTGTCCTCCGCAAATTGAGCAATCAAACGTGACAATTTGCTTATCAAAGTGTGTACACATACACACACATAAATAAATAACGGCTTAACCATTTGAAATGAGCGCACAATCGAATAAACATATCGCCACACTACAGTGGCTCGAATAAATGCCGACACAATGGCAGAGGATATATGAAAGAAACTGACTACACTGGCGCTCAAGCCTGCACAAATATACATACATATACATATACGTACAGTGCTATAAATGTGTGCTAAAATAAATATGTGTACAACTTGACATTGTGACATGCGGCATTGTGTCATTTGTTGACTTGACAAATGTGTGTTGTGAGCTCGTTTTGCAGCCGCATTGTTTGATTTGTCGACGCCGTTATTGTTACTGTTGTTTGTGCATTATTTGCATGGCACAAATATACACATATGTATATGAATGTATAAGTGTGTTCACACAACAACAATTCTCATTCTGCATTTATAAGTGAAATTTAGTGCCTTTGGGGCATTTATTTGTGCAACAAGCCGAAAGGAACTTGACTTATTTGACAGACACATAATAAGTGTCAAAATATTTGTACTCGTATGCATACCATACATAAATCAACTAATCACCGCTTTTGTATATAAATATTTGTGTTAAGTCAAGTAGTTGCTTGCTTACTTCTTTCTCTATCTCTGTTGGTCTATGCCAAACACTCAATGGTAGTGGTTTTGGAAAGTGATTAGACTATAATTTTCTTGGTTCTTATGTAAAATAGTCTATTAGACATAATGAGAGACATTAAAACAAGATATTTTCAATAGAACTAATAAACACGTGTCCGTCATGATCTAAGATTAATTGTGACAAAGTTTCAATATCTGCCGTTAAAAACTCTGATTAATTTGTTTTGATCTTCACATATTGATTTAATTGAGTTAAATTTTTACTGAGGATTTTAATTGACTCAATTATGTTATATAAATTAAGTGATTATTAGGTATTCCATGTACTTTTTAGACAACTTTTTAACTATAGTTATTATTATATAACGCAGTACATAACTCGGCTAGATGTTGGACCAAACAAAACTATTTTTTTTTTCGAGAAAGCTATTTCCACGTTTTGGGAAATTTGTTTTCAATTCCGAAATGTTTGCTTTTGATTTTCGAAATTTAGTATAGTTGACCATTACGAGTACTAATTACAGAATGTTAGTTCTATGTAAAGGGGGTACTCTAGTGTAGAGCCATGAGCTTCAGCTAATTTTTAAGGTCCTAAAAAAGACAACTATTATTCCTACTATCAATTTTTTGATTAGTAAACAGAAAATAATCTTTAAATAAAAAAGTTAAAAATTTTAAAAATTGAAAGCTGACGAAATGGGTGGTCTCAAAAGTTTGCACGTGACCTACGTTTTCAAGCCTCTTATCAAACGGAAACTAAAAAAAATATTAATCATAATTATGCCGCAATGTCCGTTTCTTTGGAAGTTGGAAACATTTTTTTACGAAATGGCGTCTGTTTAAAAAACTGAGATTATGTACCACTTTTTTTGACTGTTTCGAATTTTTTACGAATAGTAGAATGGAAAATTGACATAAACAAATCTATAAAAAAGACTCTTTAAATATTTCGGTTTCGTGGATCTAGAAGAACCTGAGAAGAGGATATGGTTTTTGAAAAAGATTGTTTCGAAAAAAACGCTTTCAGTTTCAGCCTAAACAGTTTAGCTGGCGGGTGAGCAAAATACCTATATCTTCGAAAACAATTTATATTTTGAAAAATTCTCTTTTAGACATAACTTTGAAAATATAAAAAATCTGATCAAAGTAAAATTATGGCTACTATCCATGGATTCCTCTCTTTTCAATAGTGTATAACTTTTTTCGGTGAAGCTTATCCGTATGGCATTGAGTGTTATTTAATGAAGTCAGGCGTTTTCGATTATCAAATTTTATATTGGGACTATGTCATGTTTGTATCCAGTTTTATCTGTTTTCGGCACAAAGATACAGCGGTATGAGTAAAAAAACGTTCTGTAATTTTCATTGATATGCCTCAAATATTGGCCCTAAGGTGGCATATCTTAAAGGAATTATTAGTGCAAAGTTTTATCCCGTTATATCAATTGCTTCTTGATTTGTGTACTGGAAAGTGAAAGAATGAAGTGTAATTTAAAACTGTGCTATATGGAAAGTGGGGGGGGGCTTGTAATTCGATTTCTCATTCTGTCGGTATGAGTTTTTACAGTATTTGCGCTAGGCGAATTTGGTTGGTGAAGCTTTAATGGTTTAGGGGATATGTACGTTAAACTTATAAGAGGGCGGGGACACGCTTCGAACTCGTACTTTTGTTTATACTGAAGAACGTGCATACCATGTCATGATATCTCAATTTGTACTCAAGTTACAGCTTGTAGAGACGGACGGACGGACAAACAAGCAGTCACCCGGATTTCAACTTTTCTCTTCATCCTGATCATTTATATATATATAACCCCATATCTATCTCGCTTAGTTTTATGTGATGCGTATAACCGTTAGGCGAAGAAAACTGTTATACTCTGTTGCGAAATGTTCACTTGGACATTGACCTCTAAAATATGTTGTATTTCAAAATTCGCAGGCCAATATTTTGATTGATGACTATTTTGTACCCTAAGTAAAGTAGTTTTATTCCCAAATACCTTTTGTAGGGAAATCGTCCCAGATGGACCATTTTCTGAGAGGCTTGCCTTTGTGGGTATAATTCTCAGACCTAGAGAGGATTACTGCCTTCTTTTGCAGAAATCCACATGTCTATTCTGTGTTCTTGCAGTTTTTTTAATATACGTCTCTAACGGGTCACGGAGTCAGATCTGTACATATTTTCTTCTTTTCATTGCGGGTGTTTTTTACGTTGCGGGATGGATGCTTCGCTTCCCACTTTAGGTCGCTTTTAAACGGTTGTTTTTTGGCCACCAAGAGGATACTTGGCCACTCCCAAGTGGATGGCGCTCAGAGAACTTTCCCCACAAGGCTCCATTCTCCATCTGTACCTAAGGAATAGCTCTTTTAATGATTTACAAAGTGTGTTGCAAAGTACAGAGGACTTTTTGAATATAGCACCCCTGGTGGCGAAATCTATATGTCGACAGGTGCGTTAGAATCTGCCACCTTTATCGATTGTCCATTGAGAATTTCATGACTTTTAATCTATTGGAAGTGAAGTTGTTGCGTTTTAAGTATCAGTATGTTATCGGTGCGAAAATGAGCTTCGAACAAAGAGCCAACATTAAATTTTGTTTTAAAATTGGTAAAACTTTTACCGAACGTTTCAATTGATGAAACAAGTTAGCAGAGTGCACGAGTGGTTTCAACGTTCTCAAAGTGGTCGTGAGGACATAAATGTCGATCAAGATGTGGGCCATTCAAAATCCGTGATCACCGGAAATTCCATCGACACTGTGTGTGAATTCATCAAAAATCAACCGAAATCATGATTGAAATTCATGGAAATGGAATTGAACCTCTCCAAAACATCGATTTATCGCATTTTGACCGAACATTTGAGCTTACGAAAGGTGTGTGCACCGTTTGTTCCGCACAAAATGACTGACGACCAAAAATTGCTCTCATCGATCGACACTTGTGACCGATTATTTGACCAGATATCACATTTTAACCAATAACCACTCCCCGTTTTCGCATCGTGCGGCTTCTTCCTTTTTGGAAAAATGCATTTTCCCATGAAAGGAAAGCGTTATGCAGACGTAGAGGCCATTCAAAAGGCTTGCACCGGCATACAGGCGGCCATACCGGTCAACGAGCTAAAACATTCGTTCGACATGCTTTTGGACCGTGCAAAAAGCTGTATTCAAGCAGAAGGAGATTATTTTGAATAAAATAAATTGATTTTGCCGAAAAAATCATTTGTTCTGTTTTTTTTTAAAGTCTTGTCTACTTTGGAACACTCCTTGTATTGGCATAATCTCAAGCTTTTCTTGACGCCTTTTCCACAATAGTCTTTAGTACATTAAGCTATGTATCTTCTTTTTGTTTTTATAAATCTTCGATTAACTTTATTTTCTTTATACAAGGTCATATTTCTGCCTGCTATCCATATACATATTTTTATCTACGTATGTAGCTTCCATGTAGTCGTCAGCTGTTTCGAATGAAAATTCGACTTTCAAAGTTATAATGCAAAAACTAAAATTGGTCAAACCCGAATGAAAGATTTCTAATTTTAGTGTTGTTTTCGAGTTTGAAGTTTATTTAAGGTTTGGATGGTACCTATATGTATGTTTATATCATTTTAATCAGTAGTTCCCAATCGCGAAAAATTGTATAAAACTTACTCGCTAACTATTTGCACTAACCTATTTAACACTTCGACTGGAGTAAACAAAAAGGGAACAAACTTTACAACATACTAAAGCTAAATTTTTTGACTTCAAGGCATCACCCACACTTCTACCCGACCACTCAAACGAGAAAGGACCAAAAAGTCACAATAGGCTAAATAAATAAATTGCACTGTGGGGGGGAAAATTTCGGACACCCACAAAAACTAAATAAACTTACAAGGGTTGTGATAAAGTAAGAGGTGGAGCCACGTTCGCCAGTCAATGTCATATTTGTACAGTCAGGGCAATGTTAGCGGACGCACAGGCTCATAAGGCGCACTGCTGCCGTGGCAGGCTTCATAAATTTCTTATAAACTTCGTAATCGATTTTGACTTATTGAAACATCATTGATTGAAAGACATTTATGAGTGCTTGGGCGAACACGCGTGTGCGAGTCCCGCGGGAAATTGGCTGCCAAAGGGCGGCGGCGCAACAGTGTGTGGGAAAAATACGAAACACGAGAAATGTGCAGAGTCGGTTATTGCTTGTCTGGCTTGCTTTCGCGCGGAGGTGGGCTGCATATGCGATGAGACGAGAGGTGAATATGTATATGCAATGAACGTATCAATATCTCGGCGAAAAGCGCATTCAGCAGTTATTCACTTCAGTTGCTCTACGTTTAGCGCTGGCTGATGAAGTGAAGCTGAAGAAAATGAGTGCCAGAGACAATGTAGCGGCAAGACGCCATATCGAATATCACATTCCTCTCAATGTGGTATCAAGATTGTAGTTGGAAGTGTGGCAAATGGGTTTTTAATATTTTAAGACTGCCAAAATTCGATTCCAGGCGTCGAAATGGCAAATACATATGTATAAAATATATAAAATATATGCATATGACAGACTGACTACATATTGCTACTCAAACGTACAAAACGTACGTATGTGGGTAGTTGAAAGCGAATATCGAAAAGGAAATCATCAAAATATAAAGCAGGACGGTTACAACACCATAGAACACCATAAGAAGGAAGGTCAAGAAAATGTGCCCAGCAAAAGGATGTGGGCAAGGGCTGTGCGTGTGTGGTTGTTTGAGTGGTAAACCCTCAATATGCACGCAAGAAATCATTTGGGGATCAAATTGTCGATGTAAACACGAAGATAATGTGTTCATACGTTTTTATTTGCCATCACTAAACAAACACCCGGCCAAAGACACACAAACGTCTCAATAAGTACATATTTCTTACACGAATTGCTCCTTGTGGGTGCCTGCTTTGGCGCTTGAAGGACTTTTGCTGCTTAACCTTTTTATTTCCAATCCAATTTTTTATCGTTTTGGGTTGTTATGTGTTTTAGATCACATTTGCTGATTTGTTTTTGCGTGTTTGTTTGTTTGTGTTTATTGACAATGGCGGCGTGTCTACGCACATGTCGGTTATGTTTGCTGCGCCGTCAGTGCTTATGTAATGTGGGTTGCTGAAGTGCGCTTTAAATATGATGAAGTTGTTATTATTGTGTCGATTTTGTTTTCTTATTCTGTTTATTTTTATTTGTTGCTTTCGAAAATGTACGAAATTGACACTTTTATTGGCTGTCAATTGATTTGACATGTGACTTCGTGGTGCGAAAAGGGCGTTGAATGTGGCTGCAGCTTGGGACTTTAGTTTAGCAAGATTTGAAGAGTGGTTTGCATGTTTTCTAATATTTATCAATAGCAAATGTGTTGTTTAGACGATTATATAGACTGAAGAAGATCGTTATTATCAATAATAAAAAACTCTTATTTTCAGTACCTTGATTATGAAATGTTCGATTCTACAAATATGAAATATGAAAAGAAATTCCAAAAAGTATTTTTTAGTAGTTTTTAGTAGTGGATAGTTGAAGTTTCTATGAACTCACATATCTACCAGCGGACGCACTTCTGTTCTTTCTAAATATTCACCTTAGTCACATTAAGTTTTCGTTTGAACTTTTTATGTCCTAATTTCTTATCGCCGAGATATGTACGTTAATCATTTATGAGACCTCATACTTCGATTCTAATTGATATTCCTTAAGGGGCTATACCAGTGTGACACTTTCAAAACAATTTTTATTTTTTAAATTACTTTTTCAATAGTTTATATATTCAAAAATATCCTGTGAAGCAGGTCGTATCTTGAATAGTTTTAAGGATAGCAATTTTAAGGACTACGGATATTATTTAGTAGAGTTGGAATGATCCGACTTTGATTTAAGTAAAATTGGCAAAAACTGGGACAATCGATTCTCACAAGTTCTCTTGTGAAGTTTTTACGCTGACAAAATTAAGTGATCACCAGATTTGGACGTAAGGTGACTATATGAGAACATCCCAACAAAGCCACCGAAGCTTGTTGTGAGTCAACATAAACTTGTATATGGGTCGTCGTGTTCGAAAGCAATTTCTCTTATATACTACATCTGTGTATACATACATACTTTATATTGGCCTAAGTTGGATGATTCTGTCCGATTATTTCATTCGCTGCGGAAACACATCCAAATTGAGAGGCTTATCGTATAAGATCTCATAATAGATAATTTGCTGCAGTTCGTATTAAATTCATTCCAAAACTTTCCTGACCTTCAATTCTGGCTTGGCGTTTGCGCTGGCTCATCATACTTCAACCATGACCTTTTTTGCTTGACGTAGATGCATTTTCATCACCAGTGACTATCCGGTTCAGAAATAAATTGGTTAGGGTTTGAATTAAACAGCGCTTCGCAGAAGGAAATTCGGTCCCTAAGATTTTACTGTGTTAACTCATGTGGCACCCAACAAACGAATTTCGTTTTGCATTCAACCTTATTTAAATGGTTTCCAACGGTACTGGTTATTAGTGCTATGTTTAGGTTCTAGGAAATTGGAACAGTGCTTTATATGACGGTCAGTCTGTATGATCGGAAGGTAGAAAAGAATCAGGTTCAACATCATTTTTAGAATATTGATTTCATGATACTTGTGGTGCAGTTATGAAGACCTTTAAGCGCTGTAAGCGTTGCATCAATAACGTAATGCTTGCTGAACGATTTTTCCGGAAAGTAATAGGACTGATTTACTTCCGCCGCGACTGCACATCGGAGCGTAAGCGCACCGACTGGATTCGGTAGAGGGCGTTCCTAGCTAACGAATGAGCTGCTGGTCAGTTGTCTCCGAGCACCTGGGGAGTCAGGGCAAACATTTTCGAGCGATGTTTTTCTGTGAGGGGTACAAGCCGAAAATACTTCGCTCGTTAGAGCAGAAGTACGCGATTTAATTCTGTGTGAAACTCGGCGAATCTGCGACAGACCCGTTTGATATGATCAAGCAGGCTTACCCAGATGTTGCTTTAGCAAGAAGTGGTGTGTTTCGGTGGCACCAGGCCTTTTTGGAAGGCCGGGAAGAGGTCTCTGATGAAGACAGCGCTGGGAGACCTGCGACCTCGGCAAACACCGACAATGTGACTCGTGTGCGCAAAGTTTTGAACTCAGACCGTTGACTAAGTATTCGTTTAATTGCCCAGATGTTAAATTTTTCAAAATCAGTGGTTCATGACATTGTGACGGAGCACTTGAACATGCGCATGCATGGAAGTGTGCCACGAAAATTTTAACATATGTGAAAGTGACCCCCAGTTTTTTAGTAACGACGGGCGACGAGTCATGGATCTTTGCGTATGATCCCGGGACAGCCGATGAAAGGCAAGCATTTTGGGACGACAGAGGGGATCTAAGCAGCATGCATCTTGGCTCTCAAGGCTATTCCGGCGAAGGCCTTCAGTGCTTGGAAACTGCGCTGGCAGCTCTGCATATTTGCAGAAGGAGCCTATTTTAAAAGTTTTTAAAGAATTGTAACGATTGGTTCAATAAATTTTTTTAAATCGACTCAGTCCTATTACTTTCCGGACAAACCCTGTACTGCTGAACCAATAATGTAAACAAAACATATCCACTGTTAATTCCGACAGAGAAATTATGCTGAAGGCAAGTTCTCTAGCAGATTTGCTTTTGACATGCACATTAATACTTTATTGCTCAAACTACGAAGAAAATACAGGATCAACCTGTTCTAATACCAAGTTGTCGCAAAAGGCAGCAGATATCTCAGTTTTAATTTAGATATTTGCTTTCTTAACTGACGCCTTAGGTTGTGAAGCTAAAATCAAACGACTGACGGCTTTATTCGATCTTTTAAGGATAGCTTATATAGAGAAAAGGTTAGTTGTAAGCCTAATAATTATGTTTACTCTTGAAATTGAGCAGAAGTGCACTATTTTCTGCAGTTGACATTTCAACTCGAAATTCGTGGTATTGATAAATCATGATAGTATAGATTATTTGGATCAATATTATTTTAGTGACAGGTCAGATTTCAATCCAGCAATATTTTGTTATTCTTGAACTGTATCAGAGTTTACTCCACTCTTAAACGTTGCCCTCTACACTTTATGTTATACTCGAATTTATATGCAGAAGTTCGGTTCAAAATAAAATTATTTATTCCTATGAGGGCTTAAAGCGCTTAACGGTGTGAACTTGAACAACGCCGGCGGTATACTATGGTAATTGAAAGTGACTTGAATTGTATGTATGTATGCGTGTTTGTTAACATATGTATATCTTGACTAACTGACTTTCACATTTGGCTCTTAACATTTGATTAAAGCTCCCATTGCCATTTGTATTTGTTTCCTTTTTGCATGTGATTATTTTTAATCCATTCTGCTATTGAGCTAAGGGCACATAGATATTTGTTAGCACCTGAGAGCAAACAACGCTTTCTTAATCAAAATCTCACAGCGCAGCGAGTTTCACACGTGGTCGCTTATGAACTGTGGCGGCAGGTTTAAGCGCATATTTTACCGTGACGCGTGTAAGTGTGTATATATAAATATATATATGTAAGTAGGTACACCTTAAAGCCACTGTAGCTTCTGGTGTTCTTCACGCTCAGGAAGTTCGTTCATTGCGTTGTTTATTCGCACATTCTTTGCCCGCTCACTCGGCGCTTTTTCACATTTCCGGTTGCGCTGTTGTCTTTCTCCTTTTAATTTTCATTTTCGCCATTGCCACTGCCGCAACGGAAAACAAATTAAGAATAAAGCAAATAAAATTGGGACACACAGCGGTGTTACAGAAATGAATCTAAATGCTTCTAGCCAAGCGTCAAGGTAGTCGAAATATTTAGTACCTTTGCTATGTTGGCTCCTTTTCATTTCGAATTTTTTCTGTACTTATTGTTGTAATTTGGGCAAAAGCCTTGCAAGTCTTGCTGGTTCAAAAAAATATGAGTTGAAAACAAATAAGGTGGTACTAAGTGCGGGCGGAAACTCATAGTAAGTACGCTATCAAATTTCAAATATCTGTCATGCATATGTGTATAATTCCAGTTGCAGTAACCAGAGAGTCGGTTATATTACAAGTATATAGAAATTAAATAAGGACTATGTCAGTAGAAATATTTTAAAGTTCTACTAAGAGGGCGTCACTATAATTTTATTTGGAGAAGTGCCTTAAAACCATTTTCAGTCTCCGGACTGCATACGCGTTATCTACAAATTTTGCTTTCTTGGTTTTATTCTTCAGAAAGTTATTGTGCTTCTAGTAGTTATTTGAAAGGTCGATGAGGTAACAGGGTCTAACTTGGACAGCTTAGAACGCCATAGTATTGTGATACCTAAAATGTTCACATATTGATCATAAAAATCTTCGGAATCTAAAAATCGCTTTGTGACTACTGCCATTGAGGGGGCTAATATCATTTTCAGCGATGTCTGCTGGTTCGCCGAAGGTTTGGCTACCGAAATGTTACAAGCTCAGTCTTACCAAAGCTCAGTCTTGCCAAAACTGGTGAAGGGAAGAAAAAGTGCTAGATAACAACGGTTTATAGTCTTATCGCATGAATGCTATACAGTGCAATGTACAGTGAGAACTCCTACGATTGCTGCAATTGAACTTTGCTTGGGTCGAGAAGTTCAGTAGATCTCCTGTATTCTACCTTAGGTCAGAAGCATCTCGCAGTCGTCCAGGAGATGATTGTCGACCAATGCCTGCCAAGCGCATGCGGGGATCATTGGTCCAGTGCTAGAATGCAAGAGAACCACGCGGATCCCGCTCGTTCCAATTACAATGTGAGCGAGGATAGGGTGCCCATTCTGGCAAGATCATCTAATAATGTCTGATAATGAAGTAGTTTGATGCTATTGAAAATGTGGGCCGACACTACTGGGCTGAATTCTGTGGATAGTTAATGCGTGGTCACGTCCTATGTTGCCAATTTTTACTCGTGTTATGGTAAGGTGAACATATTTGCGATTACCAAAGTGGGTTGTTTTCTCATTAGTTGTAATAGGGCGAGGCTAATTAACTTTTCCAAAAACCTGCTTTGTAATAGCAATCTTAACAGAATCTGAAGGAACACATCTGTTCATATTAGTGCCTGACAAACAGGCATCAAGAAATCAATATACATAATTAACCTTTCTATTTCTTTCGATGAACAAGTATATTATATTTCCAGCAACATATTTCATTGGTATCAAAATTATGAATAGCGTAAGTATTTCACCGGTTCACTTCTGAGCATCACCTGCTGTTCGAGTAAATGCAAGAGAGGGAGAGTGAAGTTAAGCGCCTGTCATCCAGTGCTTGGCGCTGCCAACGAAGTAGCATGCGTTGACACTGAACTGGCAGCAGGTGACGATATCAGAGGCATTACTGCCGCTGTTGTGCATTAATTTCACAGTCATCACCAAGCCAAGTCACATCGCTCCCTACCAACCAGCATTATGGTCTGCGCCACCTACGATGCCTTGAGTCACAATCGCAACTGAAATGAATTGTTGTCGGCGCAATGCAATCGCCGCAACTCCTTTGCCTTACTGCAACGGCTGGGCCGAAAAAAAACGTGCACAAAGTCAACAAAAATAGCCATGGGATATTTTATAATGATATCCTGCGTGTTGTTGCGCCGCGCTTGCTGAGCGCTGCAGCCGCGCGCATTTCGTTTTAAATAATAAACTTTTATTAGCAGCGCGTGTATGGCGGCAGTGCGGCGAACAATGCTCTGGCGGTTACCTTTTCGCGCGCACCTTTTCAAGCAACACTGCACTTTAGCCATGCAAATAAATATACCCTTTAATATACAGCTACATTATGGGAGCTACACATCCTTCACCAACAAACTCACCGCCTTCAACGCAGCACTTATTTGCGTTTCTTACACTTAATGCTTTGCGTTAATGAGCGTCGGATTTTGGTTTATTAATGAATGGCAAGCGCGAAAGCGTAAACAAAACGTACGCCGCACAACAAAATCTCTGAGTAATAATCATAAAAATAATAACTATAAAGCCTTCTGCAAGCCCCTCAGTGGCAACAAATATTCGCAGTCAGCACAACAATTGCTGTGAGCGCGCATAAAGACGACGAAGAATAATTGCAAAATCTGAATGGCAATATGGATTAAGGATTGCAGATTGCGGGTGTAATAAGAAAGTTGTCAGTGTCCTTGAGAAATAAATTAGAAATATTCATACAGACGCAGTCACAATACTTTTCGGTGTCCTCATTTCGCTGCACAGCCGGTGGCAGGGTAATGAATTAATGATAAGCTTAAGGGATTCTCTCAAGGCTGCTCAGGTGTGTGCGTTGTTTGAAAATTGGGTTAATCATTCATTCTGTAGAAATTATATCTAATGTTGTATATTAATAGAGATAATTAACCAAATTTAGCTTTTCATTAATTGGGTTAAGTTTGGTCTCTTTTTGACGAAATATTTTTTAAGAAAATTATGAAAGATGTCTGTATTGGAATTTTTTAAACTTCGAAAAGTGTTATGATTACACTGTTCTACGCGCACTAGACTCTGAGCTAAATCCATGGATAAAAGTCTCAAGTTAGGTTAGGTCGAAATGGCTGCCCCGAAGGCGTACTTATAACGGATTACATAATCAAAAATAGCAGAGATTTGGATATAAGTGGCTGCCTGTACAGAAAACTTCTGACATCCATAGCGATATATAGGGTCCCTTAAAAAGAAACCCGCTATGTTTGACTAAATTGGTAATTTTATTCCGCATAATAATCTAAGAGATTAAATAGTCATCTTTTTGTTCGACAAATTGTTTTTATTTTGTAGGAAATTTCACAATCCCACTCTATTATAAACCATCGTACATATTGAAAAAATCGAACACTCTATTTTTACAAACTTCTCTTCAGGCGAATTTTTAACAAGGAAACAATAGGTAATAATTGCTAGGTACCAGATCCAGGTTATAAAGTGGATTCATAATAACGTCCTAACCGAACTCGAGGAGCCCCTGACGAACCACCATCGATGTGTGCGGCCTGGCGTTGTCCTGATGGAACACAATTGCTCTCCTATTGTCCAAAGCTGGACGATATTGAATGATTGACTCCTTCAGACAGTCCAGTTGTTGACCGCAAATGTCCGAATAAAGAGTTTGACCGTAGGG
Organism: Bactrocera tryoni; assembly: GCF_016617805.1. Lineage (NCBI taxonomy): Eukaryota > Metazoa > Arthropoda > Insecta > Diptera > Tephritidae > Bactrocera > Bactrocera tryoni. The sequence continues at coordinate 33,394,112 of NC_052502.1, forward strand.
GAGCAACTCATAACAAGTGATTCCTTCCCAATCCCATCAAACACATATCAAAACTTTCTACGGTTCACGCGATTTAACATTAAAATTACTGGAACGGAGTCGACGAAACTGAAATTGCGCATGATTGGTTGTTGCAGTTTCAGAACCACTTTTCAGCTGCTTGGGTTGCGTTTTCTCATTTATTGAAGAAAAACTGTAAAAATGCCGATTTTCCATTTTGTTGATGCCCATTCTTGATACAAGCTCATACAATACTGAGTCCAGGAATCACAAACCTGTCTGTAAACCTTTTTTTTAGTACGAAAGCTTATATTTCTAATGCCATTAGCGTAACCCACAAAATTTTCTAAGACGATTGCGCCCTTGTTTCCGTTGTCCACCGATGGGTCTCAAATCGAAGGAGCGTTTCGATCGATCGTCATCTTTCATTTCATGGTGAAGGACATAATCTAACCAGCGCATTTATTGGATTTTTATGCGTTTAACTATATCCATATCGTCATCGAGCTCATAGAGATCATTGTTCCATCTTACAAAGTTTACGCGGTATTCTATTAAGACCTTTAGAAGAACAGTTTCCTCGGTTCATCATCGTCCATGTTTATGCATCGTATGGTAGGATAGAAATGATAACAGACTTATAGAACGTAATTTTTGTTCGTCGAGAGAGGGATCTGCTTTTCGCTTGTCTGTCGATCTCAAAGTAGCACCTCTTGCCAAGAATTATTCGGCGCTTGATCCCTAATCTTAGATTGTTGGTTGAATATACATATGTTAGTTCAGAGATAGACAAAATCTGTCTTTTTCCGAATTTATTGCTGGCAAGAGTGACGTAGATTCCAAGATGCGAGAAATTTTTGTGAGTAACTACAAGTACTTTTCTTTGTCTTCGCTCACCACAAGACCAACCTCTTTCACTTCGTTTTCTAGACTGGAAGAGGTTGCGTTAAACAAAATTTGTACTTTTAGAGAAGACAGAACCACTGTGGTTCAGATTAGAGACACATATCACCTTTTCCAGCGTTATATTGAATAAGTTCTACGAGAGAAACCTAAAACCAATATGTCAAGGATGAAAAGGGTCTAGTTGTAAGATTATGAGACGCAGTACCCGCCGGGGGAAACAGAAGACCTCTACTCCGTTGGAATGACCAGGTGGAGGAGAACCTGGTACACCTAGTATCTTCAAATGGCGCCAAACCGCGAAAAGGAAGAACGACTGGTGCGCTGTGGTAAACTCGGCTATTACCGTAAGCGGTGTCTACGCTAATAAGGAAGAAATAGTTCTGTGTAAAGCGGCTTTGAAATCGACGAACGGTGATCTCGATCTCTTTGTATCGGGTGTTAATAAGGATTTGACCTACTGTGGAAATCTGGTCAATGATGGTTTTTACAGGTCTAAAGCCACACTGTTAAAGTCCAATCAGTTTATTTACAATCGGCTTAAGTTTTTCGCACAATACTGTCGAAAGAACCGTATATGCAATAAGACTGTGGATAGGGCAGATGACACTCATATACTATTATTAATCTGTGATCTTACAGGTTCTTAAAGTATTTCCGTCCACTTTTATAATTTTTCATACAAATTATATATGCCTCTGAACCTTGTTTTTTCCTGAAATGTAACAGACTTCTCTGATACAATGTAAAGGTGGTAAATTTCGAGCGAAGAATAGTAATTAATTTGACGAAAATGTTACGACACACCCAAAGACACTTCAGCAGCAAGCTTTTAACGCCTTCCCACATCGTTTCGCTGCAACTTGATTAAGTTAAGCGGCGATGACAATCAATGTGCGACTAGCAAAAGCATAACTCACCAAATAGAATTTAATTAAAAAAGCTTAAACAAACAAAGTAGAGCGAAGCGGAGCTAAATGGCAGCTAAATTACTTGGCGCAGTCAACGCCCCGCGCGCACACTTCAAATGCGACTAGTAGCAGATATTTAATAGCACTTGTAGTTTTTGGAGTTGTTGGCGCAGAAGTAGTGGTAGTGGGGAAATTGCTAAATATCAGTAGCAAAGTAATTAAAACCACGACAACGACTAGGACAACGCGCAGAGACATGCTTGATAATGGCAGCGCGGATTATGCTGCTGACGGAGGGTTGGGGGCGGCAATTGAAAAAGAACCACGAGCTGTTAGCGTTAAGCAAATGTCAGCTGTTATCTTGGGTAAGTAAGAAATCAGAAGCGGCATGGATATGGATTGAAGCAGAGAGAAGGAGCATGCCAACTGCTGCCACTGCAAAGCACAACAACAAATAAACGTGTCAAAAGTGCCGCCCACTTAACTCAAATTAAACGGCGTTTAGTGTGCTTGTAGTCGTTGAACAGCCTGCAACATACACACATACATAGTTGTTGCTGAGGGTGTGTGAGTGTGTCTGTGCTTGTGAAGTATGAAGCGTCAGCAGTTGTGACAGCTCAGCTAACTCAGCTGTCATTGCAGTAATTTCAGCGTGTCATGTCAATTCTAATAACGCGAAATTATACGATTCATTAGTGCGAAGCAGCATCAACAAGCGAATTGCTAAAGCGGGGCAAGGCAGCACGAAAATACGCAAAAAAAGGATTAGCACTACTATTGATAGCAGGCAGAAGAGAACAACGGCAGCAAGAGTTGGGGATAAGAGTATCAGTACTTAAGCGGAAATTTATCTACTACCCGGAATTCCAATGAAGGTATGCAAACTCCAGCGCGCCACAACAACAATGTCCCCTAATACATAAACACCGTTGATGGGGTGTAGAAAAATTCTTTTCTTTTAATTTCCGCGCGAGTTTTTCCCTCTCTCTTCTTTTTATTCGCTCCCGCTTAATGAGCCCTTTAAAAATATTTTCCGCTTTGCATGCTTACGAAAATGGCTTAGAAGAAAGCGAGCGTCTGCCCTACAGTCGCGCTGTGTAATTGTGTGTGTGTGTGTGTGTGCCGGCGCATATCACGCTTTTAATTAATCGCCCTGTGTCATTTAATCGACGCGTAATTAAAGTGCCATCAAGCCGTAAAAAACAACTGATAATTGCAAGCAGCAAAAGTATGCCAAGTCAAAGGAAGTTAGCGGCATAACTTGATTTGACTCTTCTGCTTTATCTCCTCTTCACTTATGTAGTGCTATACTTGGCTCTGTCATCTACGCTATCACTTTCTCAATTCCATAAGCTGTAATGATAGCCAGCTCCAAATTGTTGACGTAGACACGAAGATGGACAACTTAGACAGCTGTAGAATTCTTTAAAGCTTAAATGACAATTGAAGTGCGCAAATTGAGAAGGGTTTCAAGCAAGAGCGCTATATATTGGCGCACTTAAACAAATGTCGAAATTTTGGAGCAATATTGAAATGGCATTAGAATGATTCGTTTGTCAGAAACCTGAAATTTAAATTGTTACTTATATTGTTTTATTGATTAGAGTGGCCATTTTTGACTTGGCTAAAGGCTGAACTTTTCTCAATTTTATTGATCTCTTATTTACTCTATAGATTTGTGCCAATAATCGTTTCGTTTCTAATATACAAGCCTTTTCTGAGGATAGTTTTTATTCAAGGTTGAATGCAAATAACTTCTCAAAGTAATATTCACGATATGACTCTACACTCTAATCAAAGCCAACAAAGTGGATTAAATTTATTCGTGCCTAATACTAACCAGGTTTGGGTTTATGGCTGATTCTCCAGATAGGGATCACAATTGAACATCTAGATTCAATCCTCTGAAAGGATAGGAAAATAATTGCTGCAGTCAGATCAGGAGGTATTATAGGTAAAGCAACTTGAAGCTCTTACAAATCTGCTTAGGTCTTTCATTTCTATTCACACATTATTTTGAGACCTTCTTTTGATGAAACCAAGTCGATAATTACATACAGGCAAATACTACTATTTCAAAATCTATGTCGTACCCCACAAAGTAATCCCCCTTGACCCCAATACAATTGTGCCAACGTTTTTTCCAATCCTCGAAGCAGTTGTTAAAGTCAATTTTCGGAATAGTCTTCAATGTGCGTTTAATGTCCTCATTTGTGCAGAAGTCACAGCTAAATCAGGCGAATGCGGTAGTTGCGGCACAATATTGGTTGACAACTTAGCGAAGAACTCACGAAGAATCAACGCAGTATCCATGGGTGCATTATCGTGGAACAAAAACCAAGAGTTGTCGGTCCATAATTCCGGTGTCTTTTTTAAAAGCTTAATTCACTTTGCTTTGGCGCAAATGATCTTTCAAAATGATTTTCACTGATCCTTCGATATTCCAACGATTTCAATAAGAACGCTGACTGTTAATCGTCAATTCTCAAGCACCAATTCCTTTATTTTATTGACGCGTTGATCACACTGTGGAACATTTTTGGCATTATTGACTGGGGTGAGAAATTCCAAGTCAGGGTGATGGTACTAGGTCATAATAGTAAAACCCTCAAAGGGTTTGGCGTTCGTATCTGTCAGTTTTTTTTTATGACCTTTTAAATTTTTTCCTTATCTTGATGTTTTTTCGCTTAGTTGTAACATTTTGGCAAAAACGTAGTTTAACATAACTCGCGAACTACTATTATCTATTTTTCCAATCCATTAGACGGTTGTAGCAGCTTTTACACACTATATTTGGTACCCAATTTTCGTTCACTATAATATAAGAAAAAATTTAAAAGGTCATAAAAAAAGCTGACACATACGAACGCCAAACCCTTTGAGGGTTTTACTATCCTGACCTAGTACCATCACCCTGACTTGGAATTTCTCACCCCCCAGATTAGCTGTTGTACTGTGTCATCAGTTGATTTTGATGGCCGTCCTGAACGTGGTTAGTCGTCAACGCGTTCTCGAACCTCTTTGAATAATATGTATCAACCAAAACCACTTACTCGTGACAAACAATTATTACCGAAGGCCTTTTCCAAAATTCTGAACGAATAATTTCACTCATCGTAAAAATCGCCAAATACACTTTGTGTACTTCAGAAAGATTATCGTCTACTAAACACTAATGATTATTTTGATGTGACTTTTGGCACAGATGTCATTGAAACTCGTGCTAACCTAGAAAAAAAATATTTCAACGAATGGGTTTTCGCGTGAAATGCAAATTAACAAGTAAGTAAGGGCTAAGTTCGGGTAAAGATAAACGAAGTACCTTAGGGTACATAAAGCTTGTTAGCTATGTATATAGAGTCTAGGGAGTCTAGGAGTCTCGAGTTTTCACCCGAGATTATTCATTCTAAGCACAAAAATGCACTGTTATTAAAAAAAAACGTTCTTTAAATTTTATTAAGATAACTAACATATTGATCTATATATGCGATATAAAGTCAGCTGGAATTTCGAATATCTTCACATTAGGTAGATGCGGACTGAAAGAAATATTGACCCGATTCAACCCATTTTTGGCATATAGAGATACTATTATAAAGAAAGGATTCTCTCTGAATTTCAATTATATATCTCACACATTGACTGATATATTTGGTAAAATTTCAACTATAAGCACTGGGTCCGCATACTCAATATCTAGGGGCTTGAACAGTTTTGGTTCGATTTACGCAATTTTTAGTCATGCTCATTTCAAATACACTATTCATGTTTAGATTTATACAGATATATTAATTCATTCTTGTTTTGTATACTGGAAATGGAAAGCCTCAAATTGAAATTAGAAATGTGTTGAATTATGCCACTTTTTGTAGTTTTTAACAGTACGGTTATATAGGGAGTGAGCGGAGTTATAATCCGATTTTATTCATTTTTATACTGTCGGCAGGAGTGGTTTAGGAGATATGAGCATTGAACTTATTAGAAATGAGGCCACATCTACTTTCTCAAACTTGTTTGCCCATAGATGCCCCTTGCTATTGCGATCTCCAAATTCGAATGAACTTAGACTTTTGTGTGCCAAAAAATCCGCATACCAAGTTTCATCAAGGTGTCTCAATTTTAATCAAGTTGCAACTTGCACGGAGGGATGGGTAGACAGACATTCACCCGGTTTTCAATTCGTCTCGACATCTTGATTCTTTATTTATATATAACCCTATATTACCTTAAAGTGTAAAATGTCAATCAGAGGATTGAAATCCACGAAATTTTATGTATTCATACGTAAAATATACATACTATTATATAGCTCATACACTGACCGTCATGTTCGTTATAAGGTTTATTAGAAAAACGAAAATCTTTATATAATAGCAAGTCAGTTCTTTTCGGATGTAACTTTATTAATTAACACCAAATTTCGATCCTTACAGCTAGGAAGTTAAAATATTGTATATGAGCTTAAAACTAATGAGTGCAAATGAGAGATATGAGAGGATAAGACAGGTAAAGAAAGAATGAATAGAGAAGTGTCTGTTGTTGGTAGTGGGATTATTTATATATGTAGTATATGGGAGTTGGCGAAGTACCGACCCGATTCTATCTATTAACTTCTATCATGCCACATACCAAAAAAAAAAATGTTCTCTGGGTTTCATTAAAGTACCTTACATACGATCCCCAATGATATGGAGTAAAGTCAGCCGGAAGTCGAAAATCTTGATATTAGTTGTTTGAGGGCTAGGTATACTAGATACATTGTTAAACTCTGTAATTTTCTTTGAGATAACTCAAATATTGGCCGATATAGCCAGTATAAATTCACCCGGAAGTTCGGAAATCTTTCATTTCCTTTTAAGACTGAAATAAATACAATAAAAGATAATCCAACAATGTAAAATCGCACGATCTTAAAGCCCATGCCACAGGCCCAGGAAATGAGATCAGTAGTTTCTTTCAATAAACGTGGTACAAAACCGATATATGGTCCCTCAAATTACGATTTACACGATTTCCAAACGTTTTTCCAAAATAAGCCTGTTCACTATTAAACGGCAAATCAAAAAAGGAAGGTTTTCTCGCGTTTTAAATATGGCAGCTTGGCTTAGGGGTCTAGAGCTCTCAAACAGGGCTTAAGTTAGCAATTTATCCTGGGCGTAAGAAGAAAAGGACATGTATTTCGGTATAGAAAAAAATATTTATGGTGAAATTTGAATACAAAAAAGCGATTCGTGACCCAAGCTTTTGAGTAACCTTTTTCGTGAAGGTAGCTACTGGCGGCGTTAGTTTTAGGAATCCATGCCATCTGAAACGGAATAAAACGTTGCTAGCAAAGCGAGTAGATTTTTAGAATTTTCAATAATTAAAAAAAAAAATTTAACAGAATAATTAATAGATACAATTAATAGTAAATTGTTTATAAAACAAACAAGAAAGAGCTAAGTTCGGGTGTCACCGAACATTTTATACTCTCGCATCATAAAGTGATAATCGAGATTTCATTATCCGTCATTTTCATATTTTTAACCGTAAATACCGTATTTGTGTAGTTTTATTCCGCTATCATCATTGGTTCCTAATGTATATATTATTAGCGTTATATTGGAAGAAGGCGTGGTTGTGAACCGATTTCACCCATATTTCGTACATGTCATCAGGGTGTTAAGAAAATATTATATAACGAATTTCATTGAAATCGGTCTAGTAGCTCCTGAGATATGGTTCTTGGTCCATAAGTAGGCGCCGCCACGCCCATTTTCAATTTTTAAAAAAAGCCTGGGTGCAGCTTACTTCAGCCATTTCTTCCGTAAAATTTAGTGCTTCTGACGTTTTTTGTTAGTCGGTTAACGCACTTTTAGTGATTTTCAACATAACCTTTGTATGGGAGGTGGGCGTGGTTATTATCTGATTTCTTCCATTTTTAACTGTATATGGAAATGCCTGAAGGAAACGACTCTATAGAGTTTGATTGACATAACTATAGTAGTTTCCGAGATATGAACAAAAAACTTAGTAGGGGGCGGGGCCACGCCCACTTTTCCAAAACAATTACGTCCAAATATGCCCCTCCCTAATGCGATCCTTTGTGCAAAATTTCACTTTAATATCTTTATTTATGGCTTAGTTATGACACTTTATAGGTTTTCGGTTTTCGCCATTTTGTGGGCGTGGCAGTGGGACGATTTTGCCCATCTTCGAACTTAACCTTCTTATGAAGCCAAGAAATACGTGTACCAAGTTTCATCATGATATCTCAATTTTTATTCAAGTTACAGCTTGCACGGACGGACGAACATTCGGACGGACAGACTGACGGACGGACAGACAGACATCCGGATTTCAACTCTACTCGTCACCCTGATCACTTTGGTATATATAACCCTATATCTGACTCTTTTAGTTTTAGGACTTACAAACAACCGTTATGTGAACAAAACTATACTATTCTCTTAAGCAACTTTGTTGCGAGAGTATAATTAAAGCAGTAATATTAACAATAAATCGTACATATGTACTTGTAGTTTGCTAGGTTATGTTACTGTGAAGTTACGGTTCAATTGCAAGTGGTCGTTCGGCAGTCTTCGACTACCGTATTCGCCCCGCTTGAAAAATGCAGTTACTGAATCAAAACTATGTACATGTAATATTAAATTTATAAACTTTTTCGTAAGCACTTTCTAACTTTCCAATTTTTTCCGTGAAAAATCCCATAATTCCCTAAGACCGAAGACGAAGTTTTGACTTTACACCTCTTCAGCATTACTTAACACTCTCTAATATGCATAACTTGCCACAAGCAATATTTCTTCAACACTACATAAATACATACATATATTGAAGCGGGACCAGCTGACCTGTGGGATTAAAACTTAGTAACTTGAGCAACAACAACAAGAGCGTTACAAGCCACACGAACAAAAAAAGTAGCATAACACAGAGAAGAGTGGAAAAACAACAAACAAACTCATCGCCTCAACGCGTTTTGGAAAAAGTGCTGACGCGCACAATTCGCATAGATCGACGAGGCGATAGACGATACGCTGCTGCTGTTGCTGCTGCAAGCGGAAGTAATGCTGAATGCCACAAAAAAGGGCAACATGCACGCACGTAGTTTAATTTCCACCCTTGCAGAGTGAGGTAAATGAACAGCGCTCCTGCCGCAAAGTGAAAAAAGAATAAATCGCCATCAACTTATAAATTGCCTCGTGGCTGACGAACGTATGAACTGACGTACGATAGTGACGCTTATTCACTTGCTGCGCAATAAATTTGCTCAACATGAATGTCCGGCGTATTTTATTACAACACCGTTGACTGTGCAACGCGCCGTACTTGCAACAACATTCTAAACATGTTGCCTTTTCAAACCGACTGCAGCAGTGTATTTGTTTTTGCTTTAGCCACTGTTTTTAGATTATTTACGTATTTATGGCGCAAACATTGCTGCGTAGGCGAGTATGGGGGGCGCTTTGCTGTGGCAGCTCAAACGCGCCACTTCCGATTTCTTGTTATTGTCTATTTCCAGTTTTACGAAAAATTACCCGCCATTTTTTTACCGACATTCCCTGTAGCGAGTCGAAATGCGATCCTTGCCGCCGATAACAACCGACAATTGGACAGCTTTACACGCTGGTATGCAAATATGTTTTCGTGGGGAATACGAACATATTTGCACATATTCCTGTGTAAAAGGGGGGATATTTATGTGTAAAAGGGGGGTTGCGGTTGTTCGACACACGTAAATTTTTTTTTTCAATTTCAGCTTAATTTCTATTTTTGGTCCAAAATTTTTTTATAATATTTGGTAGCCAAAAAAGTTTTTTTGTATTTCTAATCAAATTGTAACTTATCTTTTTTATATTTATAATAATAATTCAAAAAACAAATATGTACAATTTTCGTCGTTTTTCCGCTAGAGACATTATTCCATCAGTGGAAATCAAAATCTGAAGTTTCAAAATTTCCAGAATGGAAGTGAGCGAACCATTGTTGTGCTACACGAACTCCTAAAGCATCGTCTCCGTAAACTTCACAAATTTCATTGGTGACTTGCGTGGAATTCCTCCCTTTCTTATACAAAAATTTCAAAATATAGCGATTTTTTTCATTATTTTCACTAATTTTTGAACAGCTGTAAGTTTTTTACAACTTCCCTGAATTCAAGTTTTTTTTTGGTTAAATGAAGCTTAAAATCTCACCTTTCCAACACTATATGGTATGGTGATATACGACTGCAACGACAGTCTATTAGCAAAATACGAAAAAACTTTTCGCCTACCCAATATTTTCTATAAAATTATTTGAGTTAAGTACCTGTTAAAACACAAGGAATCTCAATTATTCGACCGAATGGTAAAAATAGGAAAATGTTCTAAAAATAGTTAAAATTTCAAGAAATAAAAACACTTTTGAACACTTAGCATACTTTTAATTAGATTTCATGTCCCCGGTTTCAATATACATACATATACTTGTATGTTAATCTATAAGAAATAGTTTTTTCAGCAAAATCAATTTATTCAAAAAAAAAAAAACATGCACACACCTTTCGTAAACCCAAATGTTCGGTCAAAATGCCATAAATCGATGGTTTGGAGATGTTCAACTCCATTTCCATGAATTTCAATGATGATTTCGGTTGATTTTTGATGAATTCACGCACAGTTTCGATGGAATTTCCGGTGATCATGGATTTTGATTGGTCCACATGTTGATCGTCATTTATGTCCTCACGACCACTTTGAAAACGTTGAAACCAATCGTGTACTCTGCTAGGGGATAGACAAGCATCACCATAAACTTGTTTCATCAATTGAAACGTTTCGGTAAAAGTTTTACTAATCTTAAAACAAAATTTAATGTTGACTCTTTGTTCGAGGCAAATTTTTTTCATTTTATTCAGTAAAGTTTACAATTTCATCGTGGAAAAATATGTAAAAGCAAGAACAACGTTTACAAATCGCTCAATTATATTATCAAAATAGTCGTTCCCTAATTGCAACGTTTTGTGTGCTTATGCTTTTTATGGTCATAATAATCGTCCAGCTATGCTCGCTGTTCGTTGAATTGTTGAAAATTTTGAACGTACATTTTCTTTACAAAATGTTCAAGTGCCAATAAGATAAAGAACCGCTCGAATCTATGAAAATATTGCTGCCGTTCAGGAAAATGTTACTGAAGACCGCAACTTATCGATTCCAAGGCGTTGTTAAGAATTGGGATTGTGTGAAATCACAAACGAGCGTATTTTGAGAAAGGATTTGGGCTTGCTTCCATATAAAATTGTTCTCACTCAAGAACTAAAGCCATTGGGCCGCCGAAAAGTTCGTAAATTTGCTGATTTTACCTTGGCACAAGGCACAACTTGAAAATGATAAGGATTTTGTTTCTCCGATGAGGCTCACTTTCAACTGAGTGGTGCGATAAATAAAGAAAACTTTCGATTCTGGTGCGAAGAAAATCCACAAATTATTCACGAACAACCACTTCATTCACCTAAATTGACCGAATTATTCGATCATTTCAAGAAATTGTGACATTATTTATCCTCCAAAAAATTGTGATTTAACACCTTAGATTGCGGAGTTATTTGAATTCATTGGTCCTTAGCAATAAGCCCCACTATCCTCAAGCTTTAGAAGTCAATATTGAACGTCATATTCATGACTTGCGACTTGATTTAGTGGAAAAGAACTCGAAAATTGAGTTTATCGAATTCGTTCCTGCAAAGAAGTCGTGCAGGTTGTTTGAATGATACTATATTCAGAGCTTAATTGTATCGTTGTACCTTACACAAAATTATCTGTGTTTGTTTCTTTAAAGAAATCTTAGCACCAGAATCCTGTATTCATTTTCAACTATCGGAGTTAATTATCATGGAAAAAGGTCATGCAAATTCTTTAGATTTTTTAAGATATAGACCTTTTATTGGTGTTTTCTTTATACAACCATCTACCAGCCGTATATTAGATAGATTGTAGAAGTCTCTAAGGAAGATTTAATGCTATCAAACTAACTATTAAAAGCAGCGCTCTTTAAACAACTGAAATCCAATTAAAGCGTTTTCTTTCCTACTCACGAAAGCCCTCTCAAAGGAAATAGTATCTACAACCATGCCTTTAGCCCATGTATATATGTATGTATGTGTACTTAAGTATTTGGAATTGTCGTTTCTATAAGCCTGTGAACTCCTGGGGTTGTTTTTCGTAATTATGGGCACGTTTAATATTTAATAAGTTAATAAATCTAACACCAACAACAGGAAGTAGCGGTCAGTTTGAAGTAGCAGGTGAAATTTTCACAATTGTTTTTTATTCTTTATGTAGAGGGAGGTAAACAACTCCATAATAATAAGCAAAGGTATTTGCACATTTGATCACAGTATAAAAAAATATTGAAACAAAATTGGAATATTTTGCAATTTTTAAAAAGTTTTGATTACGATCCAAGACGAATTCATATAAGGTAACAGAACAAAGCGGCTTCTTTTATTTTTTTACAAGTGTAAATTCAATCAATATATTCTTAAGATTGGAATGTGAAATTTTGGCGTGATGCTGTGCATACCACTAAGGTTGCTTTCGATATTTCTGATGTTTTCTGTCTAAACTTTATCTGACTTCACATTAATGTTTGATTTTATGAGTAGCCGACTTAGGATTGTTCGTTACTAAAGCAGACTTAGAAATATGAGGACGGTTCGATAAGGACTTAAGCTGCTCTCCCGATAGCGCCACTATCGCATTACCAATTTACTCGTACCCTCATGTAAAATCGGATTGTTATTTTTGTAGGGAAGTTACGAAGTTCAATGAAATAACTCTTTGTGATGGGGTTTCTTCTCCTTCAATGAAGACTACCAAAACCTGGTTTAGTGTAATCATACCTCGAATTTTGATAAGCCAATCCCACGAAAACGGCTACCATGGAGAACAAAGTTACAAAAGTTCAGGATCTCGTATTAACATACCTTCGATTGAAGATGCGCGAGCTATCATTTACTTACGCTGGATAACAAAAGCTTTTGTGACCATTGACAATCTCGTACACACTGGAGACCAAGGAGCGGTCGAAACAGTAGATTGCTTTCAGCGAACCTGCTTTGAAGAAGGTGGAGAGTGTCTTAAGGGGTTACATGGGTTTCCTCGAACAAAAAACCTTTTTTTAAAAAATGTTTTTCTCATATAAAAAATGAAATATTTTATTAGAATTTTTTTTTTGTTACAAACCTTAACTTAGAACTTGAACGAAGGAAGAAAAAAACTTAAAATTGGACTTTTGGCAGAAATTTTTACAAAAAATTTAAATTTCAGTGAGAATTTCGCGACATTTTTTTTTTTTAAATTGTTGTAATCGAAAAAAATCGTTCATTCAAGTCTTTAAGGACTATGTCTCAAAGACTTGTGTAAAATTTCATGAAGATCGGTTGAGTATTTCTCGAGAAATCTTGCTAACTGACTTAAAAAACATAGTTTCGAGAAAAAGCGTTTAAAGACGGCGAGTGTACAAGTTCTCAAGGCTGTATATCAAAAACTGTTATTCGGATCGACGTGAAAATTTAGGACAATATTCTAAAGGTGTTGTAGAATTTAATTAATGAAATCCGTAAACACATGTAACCTCTTAAGGCCACCATAACAACGTCCCACCTCATACGTTTGGTGTCGCTAGGACAGTTGGTCGAAATAAGGTACGGACTGTGCCCCATTCTTCATATTCTCCAGAAAAAGTTAATCGCCGTAACGGAGACCTAGTTTGCAGACCTATAAAAATTAATATTCCAGGAGGCCGTTGGGAGATAGCAGGGCCGAGTTTATCCAACTAAAATAAGACTATGCTGAGAAATAAATCGCAGTTTTTGTAATTCGTAAATGAAGAATGTTTAGATTTTAAAAAATATGCAACACATTTCCTTAACGACTATTATAATATTAAAAAAATTCTTTCGATTATCTGCAATCTCTTATAACAATATCGCAGAAGATATCAAAAAAACAAGAACCACTTTTCTGCCACTTAACCCTTCTTTGCCTCGAGTATAATAAATTCTGCTGAGCTTTGCTTTCGATAAGAAATTAAAATGCATAAACAAGTTTTTGTTATTGGAAATAAGTTAGTGCAACTTAACAGGTAAGTTGCACGTTAATCATTCTGACTTTACCACACTGCTGAAGTCTGTGAAAAGTTAAAGTTATGCATTTCTAGCGCTCTCAGCTGAACAAGCGTTAAACGCCCAAAACTCAAAACAAAAATATCACAAAGTTAAAAGCGCAACAAACACTGTGGTGTTTTCTTAACTGATTCGCTGAAGTCACTCTTCCCTACAACATATATATGAGTGTTATATAAAGGGTGGTTCATAAGCGATTTTTAATTTATGGGTTCCTGTGATTATACCTTATTCTACTTTTGTATCATGGACATTTTTATAAATAAGTTAGCAAATGTTGATGGGAATTTAGAAGTCGCTGTACCATTGGACAACTTCTTTTGGAATTGTGGTTTTAAAATATCTAGTAAAGAGAAATTAATTTTTTTTCAATAACAATTAATCTGTCCGGTTACGACATACATCGCTTGGCATGGGTTTTCGCCATTATCATTATATCGGCTGAAAATATGAATGTGATGAAAAAAAAATTCATGAATCGAGTCGCCATTCGCAATTCGCTACAAAATCAATCCGTTTCTGAAGCAAATAGGAACAGGCGATGATAAGTGTTTAACTTTTGTCTATGTCCTACGAAAAAGTTCTACCAGGAAGGTTTTGCTGTCTGTTTGGAGAGGTTGGTAAGGAATAGTACACTATGAGCTGTTCTCCCTTAGGCCAAACTCTTAATGCGGTCATGTACTTTCAAAAATTGAATTGTCTGAAATAAGGGGCTAAATTTGGCGAATAAAAGAGAAATTCTATCGCATTGCGACAACGTCAGGCCATATATATCAATAATGACTCGCCAGATGCTCCGAGGTTTGATTGAGAAGTTTTTATGCGATCATCTTATAGTCCGGACGTGGCACCAAGTGATTAGTACCTATTTCGAGCAAATGATTTTAGTGTGGAAAAATTCACTTCAAGATGAGCTTATGGCTGCCTTTGAATTGGCATTTATTTTTTGAAGTTTACCGCAACTCAAATCTTGGCCGCGGCTATGTCTCAGATGTTGCATCCGTTTAGTAAAATTTTCGACGACTCGTTTGAGCATTTCGACTGGTAACTGGCGAATGATACGTGCGGTATTTTGCTAAAAGGCTTGAATTGAAGCAGGATTATCCGCATAGGCTTTAGACTTTTCAGTCTAAAGGTGTGACGTGAAATTGTCTGCTCACCGAAGTGTTTTCTCAATAAATCCCTTGAATTATGTCTACACCTAACCGTAGCGTTTTTTTGGATGAAATGGAAGCTCTTGAATCTCTTTAAGTTGTTCTTCGTCTCAGTTGCGGCAGCTTTACTAGTTTACATACCGATTGTACCAGAAATGGGCTTCATCGTTGAACAAAATTTGGCTCGAAAATGTCGGATCTTCTTGAAACTTTTCAAGAGCCCATAGAGCAAAGCGATGTCGCTTCGGAAGGACGAGCGGCTTTAGTTCTTGCATCCAATAATGAATGCTTAGTCTCAAGATGGGTGATTATGTTGCGAATAGTACGTTCAGAAAGCCGATTATGTTGACCATAAGTTGAGCTACGCCCGCGAAACACAGAACGTGAATTTTCGTAATAAAGTTGAACGATTTATAAACGTTGTTCAGGTGTAAGTCTTTCCATGATTAAAAAAGGCTACTGAAAAAATTACCTCTACTTGGATCACCCTTTAGTATACGGCTTTAAAGTTGTTGAAATGTTGAGTTCTTAACCAACAGTTAATACCAAAATTGCTCTCGCAAAATTTGGTTTTATTAAGGTCTCTATGGCTTAGATTGGCGGGGAATCTTTTTGTAAGTTCTCTCTTTACTCAAAAAGAGTATTTTATTTTATTCATACCGTGCCGAATCCTTGCCTTTAGCGCAAAAACTTAAATAATTTTATTTTAGATTTCACGGAACAAATATCTTATTATGAACATATAAAAAGCAACCAATATGCAAACCACCCTGTATTTCCCCCTAAAAGTACAACATCTCGTCATTGTTCACTTTTAAATGGTGCAATTGCTGTGCGCTGCCTCTTGACGCTTCCGGTGTGTGGCACCTTTTTGGTTATTTTTATTTTTTCCAGTCCTTAAATACTTTTTACTGTTGTTGTTGCTAACTTTAGCTGAGCGCTGCATTGGTGGCGTGCGTGTTAACAAGCAATTAAATGCGAATTACACTTCTTACTTCCTATCTTCCTTAATTTGTGTGAATGCTAACTAAGTTCTGTGCTTTCAGCGCGAGTATATGTGTGTCGTTTGCAATATGTTTGTTTGTGTGTGTGTGTGTGTGGTGGTGTTCAGTGTTGCTTTTCACGCTACTTGCTTTAGCTTGCTTTATGCCAGTTCCACCAAATTTTGTTATCATTGAATTAAACTTTGTTACATTTTTTCTTGTAGTTGTTGCAATTGCAGGTGTACTTTATGGCTAATGCTTCCGCCCAACCGCCCCTTCCTCTTCACCAGCCGACTCTGCAGCGTTTAGTGTGCGTGCCAAATTATTTCAGTATTTAACTCATTCGAATTTGTGAAAAGAGTCTTCTTCCCTCAACTTTTTTTGTTTGCTTTCCTTCCCTCTTTTGTGTACTCTGGTAGCCCCATTTGCACTTTGCCTCTGCGTCCGCGTCTAAAGTTGCTTGGCTAAGTGAATGCGCATGTGGTAATTAGCGATAATTTTTAATTGCTGCCGAATGAAGATTTATGCGCTTCCGTTACTACCTTCACCAGCGTAATGCCATAGATCGCTGCTAAGTGATAAGCACAGCGGTTGACGTGGAAAGGCAAGCCAAACGGGAATAAACCTAAAATAGTTTCACTTTGATGACCCCAACTGAATTCAGTGAATTGAATGGAATTATTGCACGGCGAATTAAATGTTAAAGGCGAAGGGGAGTTAAACGATTATTACCTGATTACTCTTGATTACACTGTTAATTGAATGAAATATGTTGACATTTCGTGCCGGAATTCGATGAAGCGATTTAGTTACTATCCTTAGAGACAATGTTGAGTGGATATTAGGAAGTACGTAATTTTACAAAAAGAAAGTAAGTAGGAATAAAAATAGGTTTGCCGCTAATATTATATGTTTTGTTCTTTTCTGCGGTCAAATTAAAAGTTCGGGTAAAAAACAGCTCTTTTTGAACAATTCTTTTCCCATTTAAAAAATGAAATATTTTATTCGAATTTTTTACTGTTACACACATACACTATTAACAAAGAAATTCTGAAATTTTTGGAAAAAATATATTAAACTCGGCCACTGCGACGCCATTCCGGTTATCCCTCGGAAAAAAGATGCGTCCACGTGTACAGGATATCTCTGTACAGAATCATCAAAAGTGAAAAAAATACATATTTTAATTAAACCTTAACTGAGAACTTTGACGAAAGAAAACAATAACAGAAAACTAGAATTTTGTCAGATATTTAAGCGAATAAATGAGGATATCAGTGAAAATTTCGTGATTTTTTTTTCAAATAGTTGTAATCGAAAAATAATCTTTCGTCGAAGTCTTAAATACGGCGCACTTAGACGAGCGCACACGTTCTCAAGGCTGTATCTCCGAAACTATTACTCGCACTGATTACTGAAAATTTAGGGCAATATTCTAGAGGATTTGTAGAATTTAATAAGACAATAAAAAATATGAAACCCGTAAACCAATGTAAGCACTTAAATAGGTGTGACTTTGCATTAAATATACATACATCGACTGATAAATTATTGCTTTAAAAGTCTCTCGAGGCATGTTTGGTGCCGAAGTATGTTGATGAAAGCATCCAACAGAGTCAAAAGCCATAGGTGTTCTATGATGCGGGGTACAGAAAGGCGCAATATATTCTGCATATGACAGGTGAGGTTATGTAAGGTCGTAGAGTTGATCCTCTCCAAAGAATGTGAAAAAAGCGTTCAACAAAATATTATATAACAAAAAAATATACATTTAGAAGACACACAATTTCGGCGAGATTGACATAATTAAAAGCAAGTAGGGCAACGAGGCTTTTTTCTTCCTTTCATCGGGGGTGTTTTTTACGTGACGGGTCTCAAATCCAGCGCACAACCCTGGTGAGGGATGGTTCGTCTTTTAATCTTGGCTCGACTTCAAACTGATGTTTCTTGGCTACCCAGAGAATACTTGGTCCAAGACGGAAGTCATGAGCTGCTTGAGCTATATGTAAAAGGATCATTTCCGGCCATTCCCAAATGAATGGCGCTCAGAGAACTTTCCTTACTTGCGTGAACTTCCACACATGACTCCATCGTTCCATAAAGAGAAGTAGAGCAACGGTGTACTTGCTTCCAATTGGATGGAATTGAGTTAAGCAAGCTCAACGGCTTTGAAATAAGTTCAATATAGAAGAAGCTTGATGCTGTTGCTAATAAGTGCATTCATTGCTATCTTCATGGCAGCCACATTTGCTTGAAAAACACTAAAAGTGTGACAACCTGAAGCTAGAGTTGTTGGAGTGTTCCCAACAGAAGACTTTCTCTTTTCCTTGCCTCTATTCTTCGTTATAGTTGTGGAAAATTTTACATTATTTTTTATCGAGTGACTTTGGCAAAAGCACAAACCTCTAGCAGGAGGTAGATCTGAGGAGGAACCAGCAGGAAATAGTGAACCAGATTGTCAGTTTGAAAAATTATAGTATATTTCTGCTTGAGCTATGTCTACAGCTCCAACATGTGAAATAGCATTGAGTACCAATGTCTGTGTTGTCCTTAGTGCTTCACAAATCGCAATAAGAGACGCTTTTAGAACACGCTCCAGCTGCTATGCTCTTGGGATTTTTTAGAGCGCCCTCCATTAAACAATAACCGTACAAAATAACGAGTTTTTCAACAGTGCTGAAATTATTTATTCCAGTAAAAATACATAATGGCTTATGTATTGAACTCGATTTATTTTGCTTCACTACCGCGGTAACGCTTGCAAAAGTCCAGACGCTGAACTTGGGTTCAAGCATAAATCGGCCGATACTGCTGCCATTTTACGTTGGATATACGTTCGAAGTTCATCAATCGTCGCTGGCTTGTAGGCATAGACCATAGACTTCACATAGCTCCGCAGGAATAGTTTAACGGCGTCGAATCGTACGACTGAGTCTGCCAGTTGGCTAGGCCATTTCGTGAGATACATAAGACGTTCACCAAATATGGTTTTCATTAAATCGATTGTGACATTCACTGTGTGGCTTCTGCCGCCATCCTGTTGGAACTATATATTGTCCAAGACTTTACCATCCAATTCGGGCCAAAAATATTCGGTTATCATTGAGTAGTAGCGATTCTCATTCACAGTAACGTGCCGGTCTTGATCATCACGGCAGAAGTATGATGACACCGCACCACTTATAAACCACACCAAACCGTAATTTTTTCAGGATGCAATGGTGACTCATGGAGTCCGTGTGGATTGCTGCCTGACCAATAACAAATATATTTTGCTTATTGACCAAGCCCAGCCAGAAATGAGCTTCAGTTTGATCTTGTAAGGACGTAGTCCAAGATCTTTTCACAAAATTCACTAACTCCCAATTTCGGTGGTAAATTTTGGCTTGTTGTTGGATCGTATATCTTTCGATGATGAAATGGTAAACGCTACTGAAGAAAAATGTCAAAAGAGCGGGAAAGATGGCGCTGTTTGTTGCCCCTATCGATCTTCTTTTGTAGCGTCCCTATTGAAAAACTCGTTAGAATACGGTCCAGCTGCTAAGAAGAGCGCCCTTCACCAGACAACAACCGCACAAAATATTACTACTTTAATAACGTTTTCTTGGAGCGAAACACCTCTTTTGTTAGAGGCCCACCTCCTTTCAATTCCTCTTCTAGAGCAGTATAAGTTGATCGACGACTGGCGTATTGCAGTTAAGTAAAAATTGGATTCAATAACTTGATTGGATGTAAGACCAAGCTTTAATCTGTAGCGTGTGCTTAGACTTCTCTAAAATCTTATTCAAAATTTTAGTCGCTTTACAACGATATTTTCTTATAATCACAATAAACGACTAGCTTTTACTTCGTCCAAACAGACTGTTGAATAATAGAAATATTTTTGAAGTTTATCCAAAAGTAAGAAAATATTAGAAAATTTAATCTGTTTTTAAAATTTCGAAATCCTAAAAATAACCCATAACTGTAAACATCTAATACTACGTAGGTTCATTTAATTTAAGCGATTGAAGAGTTTCTACAAGAGGCTGACTTTCTGATGGCTAAGTGGCGTTGAGAAAATTTTTTATTAGTCCGAAAAAGCATATTAACATTTTAAATTAAACTTTGCGACATTACATTTAATGAGCCACTTCAAAATATAACGGTTTCCATTTCAAATTGAAAGCTTACACGAGCCAAAAAAAAAAATATATTTTTTGTATCAAGATTATTTGGCATAATGAAGTCTGCTTATAATCAACATTGGCTACATACTTCATGACTTTCCTTTCACAAACTCATTTCCACATCTCTAATTTCACATAAACTCTTAATTTGCCGCTGCTGTGACAGAAAGTTAAGTCAGTACACAAACAACTAATGGGAAAAGGCAAATTGCAGATTAACGCAAATGAAATCCTTTGTGGTTTCCACTTACCATAGCGCACATCTACTTCATATGTACGACATGTACGACGGCAGCCTTTTGTTTACTTTCAATAAACCGCAAAAAGTTACAAACAATTGAATATTTGGTTAAAGCGGAAATGAACCTACAATGAGGGTACAAAAAACGGCACAACAACAATGGCTTAGCAGTGTTAATAGTTTGTGGAGTCAAAAAGGGCAAAGAAATATATGAGTTGGTATATGTAAAGTGCTATGACGGTTCACAATAACTCTGAAATAACAAGTTGCATTTGAAAGACATTATTTGCTGTAAAATGAAAAATATTTTTCGGATTCCTTCATACCCGTCCGAAGTGGTTTCGGGTAAATGTGTAGCATTGAGGAATCAGTGCCCGGAAAAGTTTATAAGGCGATGGGATAATGTACCTTCTTGACAAAAATGAAGATCTTTTTAGATTTCTACATATGGAATAAATAATTGTGTCGGATATTCATCATAGACCAAATCATATACTAAAGACTTGATTGATTACTTGCCGAAACAGTAAGAGCAAACCTTTATATAAATAAACCTTTACTTACAAGAGTGGCTCAATAAATATTTACACTGACCGCCATCTGGCGACACTCTTAGATAAGTAGAATGTTGATGTAGTAGCGAACCCAAAAAACTGCATAAGTCATATCCTGCGCGAAATATTGTGCAGAAGAAAGCTGTCGGGGCGATGGATGCCGAGTTTGATCATTTCGGATAACAATTGTGGTCGTGAGTGAAGTGGTCTCAGCAGTGTTTGCTGCTGTTAAGGCGTAAAATGAATGACTTACTTTGTAATTTCGTAAGCGTTGCCAAAAACGGATCCACTGGTATATTTTTTATTACAAAAAAGTGCCGAAGCAGTAGATTTTTTCGTTGGAAATGTTTCTAAGAAAGCGATGACTTTGGGATTCACAAAGTGTGATCCACATCGACTACCTCGAGAAAAAAAAAACAATCCAACCACGTGTCATTTCTTTTTGTTTTCAAATAAAGAAAAATAATTCGACCAAAAATTTTTTTTTTAATTTCTCCAGAAAATATATTATATATATAAACAATAAAGTATAAATTAAGACTATGTTAAAAATTAATTGTAATTTTATCAAGCTCTTCTTTTTTTATTTGAAAAGCAAAATATTTATCGAACCGGCCTTGTATGTAATGAAGAGTAGAGGCTTAGTCAAAGTTATGTCTTTTGTTTGCAATACTTTTCGGTTTTCGTTTATATTTTTCCATCAGCTTTTCTGTGCAGCCTTTGAAAAGGCACAACTTTTACTGCAAGCCACATACTGACACTTACATGATGGTGCTAAGTGGACAGGCGGTTGCCGGTGGTTGGAGTTTGGCTGCATACAGTGTGAAAGGCAGAACTTTTAACAATGCGCTGTTCTGCAAATAACCAAAAACATGTAGAAAAGAAGGAAGGGCATTGGTGTGGCACACTGTATATTTAGCAATAAATAAATAGATTCCAAATTAAATTAATCAATTACTATATTGATTTTTAACAAAAAGAAATTTCATAATTTTTTTTTGATCGCCGGAAGATATAGAAATAATATTGTCCGTGAAGATATGAAAATATTATTGTTCCTTCTTTAATACTTTTATATTCAATGCCTTTTCCTCTAAGCCGATCGACATGCACTTGAGCCTGCAGCAACATCCATTACATGTTGAATTCTACATTTGTAAAGAGAACGGTAATGCACAGACATAAAAAAGTGTTTTTCAAGGTACAGGGTTTGTCCGGAAGGTAATAGGACTGATTTTCTTCCGCCGCGACTGTACTTCAGAACGTGCGCGCACCGACTGGATTCGGTAGAGGGCGTTCCTAGTTAACGAACGAGCGATAAGTCGGTTGTATCCGCGCATCTGGAGAGTCAGGACAAACATTTTCGCGCGAAAGCTTTCTGTGAGTGGTGCAAGCCGAAAATGCAGCGTTCGTTAGATCAGAGGTACGCGATTAAATTTTGTGGTAACTCGGTAAATCTGCGACAGAAACGTTTGATATGATCTAGCAGACTTACCCAAATGTTCCTTTGGCAAGAAGTAGTGTGTTTCGGTGGCATCAGGCCTTTTTGGAGGACCGGGAAGAGTTCGCTGATGAAGACCGAAAGAATGAGCTAATCCAAAGTGAAAAGGCATTGTCCACCATGAATTTGTTTCTCCTGAACAAACCGTCAGCGCCAAGTTTTACGTGGGAATCGTCAAGAGACTCAAACGAAGGGTCAATCGGGTCCGACAAGACATCGCAGCAGATTGAAAGTTGCTCCACGACAACACCCTGTCTCACACCGTCTTTCTTGTGAACAGCTACCTAATCAAGGCAGGCATCTCAACGCTTCCGCAGCCTACAGCCCAAATGTGGCCCCCATCGGACTTTTTTAGTTTCCTAGCCTGAAAAGGCCGATGAAGGGCAAGAATTTTGAGACGACAGAGGGGATCCAAGCAGCATGCATCTCGGCTTTCAAAGCTATTCCAGCGAATGCCTTCCATGTCGCCTTCAATGTTTTTCAATCGCGTTGGCAGCGCTGCATCGACGCAGAAGGAGC
Source organism: Bactrocera tryoni (assembly GCF_016617805.1). Classification (NCBI taxonomy): domain Eukaryota; kingdom Metazoa; phylum Arthropoda; class Insecta; order Diptera; family Tephritidae; genus Bactrocera; species Bactrocera tryoni. The sequence goes on from NC_052502.1 coordinate 33,417,216, forward strand.
CTATTTCGAAAGTTTCTAAAGAATTGTAACGATTGGTTCAATAAAAACCCTGTAGTTCGTTTTAGAAATTCGCAATTTATTCGACAAAATATACACCGGCTTTATGAAAAGATAAACCCAGATGTAGGCATTATTATAACCAATCTTCCGGAGTTGCTGTCGAGTTACTATCGATGTGTGTAGCCAAGCGTTCTCCTGGTCACTTCTGAACAATTGCTTCCCTTAGACGGTTCAATTGATGACAGTACAGGTTTGAATTAACAGTTTGGTCGCAGGCAAGCATGGCTTAGTAGTTAATTACTTGTTAGTTTCACGAACCACATAGCAATACTTTTCTGATCGTCAACACTGGTGTGGCCACTGTTTGCCCCGGCTGTCGCCGACGGGTTTCACTGGACGTGGTTGTGAGTGACCCATTTTATATCACCAGTAACAACCTGTTTCAGAAATGGATCGAGGTTTTTGCGAATCAGCGGATGGAAATTTGGTCCATGAGGTATTATTTTTATGTTATCTCATGTGGGAAGCATGGGTCGAGCAGCTTTTGCCTTATTTAAATGGTTTCATATGGGATTTTGTAGAGTGTTGTGTTCCTGGACAATTGAAACAGTTCACGTTCGGTCGGACTCGTCGATTTCGATTATAGTATCGGTATTCGACAATCGGGTTTTCAGAGAATGGCGCACCTTTGGCATAAATATTACCAGAACGGAATCGACGAAACCAAGATTGCTCGGACTTGGCTGTTATAGTATCAGAACCATAAGCAGTGTTCACATGCTCACTCACCTGATTTGCGTTTTCGCCTTTATCGCAGTAGCTTGAAAATTTTGCCTTTTTAACGCCTTAAAGTGTAACCCGATGGCACTTAGGCACCGCGAGCTACATATTACCAATCCCATTTATTACTGCATCTTTATAATACTTGAAAGGAAACCTCGGAGATCCTATAAAATGTATATATAGATGAACAGTATGACGAGCTGAATCGATTTAGTCATGTCCGTCTGACATACTATATATAGTATCTCAGTTTTTGAGATATCGATCTAAATTTTGTCCACATTACTTTTTCTCAAAAAGCTGCTCAGCTGTCGCTACCGCCGGTGTCGGAACACACATAGCTGTCATACAAATTGAACGAAAAAAGTCCTTGTCTGGAAAATTTTTGTATTAGAAGAGATATTTTGACGAAATTTCTTATGGAATATTATCCAAGACAACTATATAATCTCCGAAGAAATTGTTTAGATCGCATCACTATAGCATTCATATCCTATATAAACTGAATGATCTGAATGAAGTTCTTGTGGGGAATCTTTTGTATGTGTGAAGGATATAATAGCTTCGGTGCACTCGTAGATAATGGTTTTTCTTGATATGCTATAAGAAATGTCCCTATGAAAAGTATTTTACATAAGAACGATGCAACTAAAGTTAACGTGCGTCTTTTTTTGTTACGTATACGCCGTGTCATTTATGTAGTACTAATCATATAGGATAGCTGTGCTTCAGCCAATCACACATTTCTCCTTTAAAATAAGTTATTTTGCCACTTACGAAGCGCACAACATTATTTATTTGCTGCAATGTCATTTACAAAGTCTGTGGTCGAAGGTCGCTTGGTAATTGCGCCTAATTAGCGAAATTTTACGAAACACATTTTTCCAAAAAAAAAACCTAAAAAGCAAACAAAACCAAACTGAGGCTAGTTTATAATAGTAAGTTACTTAGTGTCTACTTTGCTTGCTGCTAATAAGCAAAAAAGATGCCACACCACAGAGTAAAATTGGCCATGAGCTCGTTTTCGGTGTGAACTATCAATGTATGTAAATTGTGTGCTAGTTTTTCCGCTTTGGTTTTAGCGCTTTCCAGGGGCACCGTGAAGAGTTCTCCTCGTCTCCTCGTATATAGTTCACAGCCTTTCCGCTTCATTGGCGTACTCCGGTTGCCTGCTTGTAATTTGATATGCTTTCGGTGGCATTAATTAAAATTTACGCGCTTGCAGCTCATTGCCGCGCCGCCACTGCGTAGGTATATATCTTTGTGTGTGCGTGTGTGGCTCACTGCCATTGCGTATCAGTTAATTATTGGTAACATAAAGTTGTAAGTAAGCAACTAAGTGCTGTCACATACACGCTCACATACATACGTGGCTTGTGTGGCAGGCAACATTTAATCAGCTTAAATGCAAAATAAACAGTTTTGCTGCCATACATATTCAGCTGGGCGCGTTTATGCTCGAAATGGCTGCTAGACTCACCGACAGCCAGGCAACTATAGCACTCGTTTGTTTTGTGTCCTTTTCGCTATTATCATTTTAGTTTCAGTTAAGTTGAATTATTTTTGCTCGATGGCGCGCAAAAGTTGGTATTGTGGCATGCCACAAACGCAGTCAGTGCTTTTACACATTTGCTGCTGGTTACATTTGAGGTTGGTGAAGCAAAATAAAACTTTCGTCTGTATTCCATGGACGCTTTGCCTCTCCTTCGATTTCTTGCTGACCCAAAACGACGACATTTATCAGTTCATATGAGCAATTTGCCAATGTGACTGGACATTGCTCGGTATGCGTTTCATTGAATTTATTTCAATAACACATTACATACACACACTCACGTTTTCACTTACCCATCCGTAACATATTTTGTGGGCGATTGCTATCTTTCAATCTCATTACTGCCACCCGCTCATCGCAAACACACAAAAGCTCGTAATCAGCTAATAAAATTGGTGTTTTGCTTACGTCTAAAGACACTCCCCAATTGCTTCTTAGATGGACGTATGGACGAGACGTATCCATATACAACAGCGACGATTCTATTAAAATGCTTTTGCCATAATGTTAACCATATTCGTCGTATGATTTTATCAAAGGCACATTGGAAGGGACCAAATTGCTTTTCAGTATCTGGCGGACTGGCTGGTGGTTGGGTCATTCGAAGGTTCTTTAGTTAAGACATAACAATGAATGGTCCACCGTTTGTCGTTACAAGTATGTTAACCAGGCTATACAAGCCCAAGTAAACATATTAACCTAATACGTATATACATATAATATACATCTGTATATATATTTATAAGTAATATTTTATGAGATTTATTAACTTAATAGAAAGTTTCATTTAAGTATGAATATAATTTTATTGTCTGCGATGTTTTAATTAGATATATAATGGAGGAAGAGTTTATGCACACCATAGTTATTGTTTGAAATATATATCTTTGTTCAGAATCGACATCATTTGATTATTTATAAGCATCTAAAATTTTTTCTTTCCTTTTAACCCTTGTTAATTACCAAGTCAAATATTATTAATTTTTTAAGCAATTTCGCTGTTTCTAGAAAATTCAGAAATTATTCAAAAATTATTAAAATTTACCACCCAAATTCGGAGTCAGTGGCGTCAAATTTAAGAGCGCTACACCAAATGTATGGTCGTCATAATCGTCCTGTCAGATAAACAATTGAACGTCTAGTGGAAAAATTGGAATCCGCAAGCACTGTACAAAATGTTTCCGTGCCAGTGTCTTAAGTCGTTCTTAAGCGGTTGGCATCTCTGTGACGTCGTTGCGGCGAATTTTGTGAAAAGATTTTGGCCTACACTAACAAGATTAAATTGACCCCCGAACTGAGGCCGCTGGACCACCAAAATCGTCGTATGTTCGTGGATTGGGCTGAGCAACATCTTTAAAATGATCAGGATTTTCATCGAGAAATCATCGATGAGGATAGGATATTGGATAGGCGGCAATCCACACAAACTCCATGAGTCACCATTGCATCTCGAAAAAATTACGGTTTGGTGCTGTTTAAGGACCAGCGGCGTCATTAGGCCGTTCTTCTTCCGTCATAATCAAGACCGACAATGAAACTGAACATTTTTGGCCCGAATTGAATGATGTGGACTTGGGCAATATATGTATGGTTCCTACTGGACGGTGCCAAAAGCACACTGGGAATGTCACAATCGACTTATTGAAAACCAAGTTTGTTGAGCGTGTTATCTCACGAAATGACCCGGTCAATTGACCGTTTTTTAGCTCGATATATCTCGAGTGGAATGACGGTATCGAATAATTGAAGTTGAATCAGTCTTGAATATTTCTTTATTCGTTATTCGATTTTTTAAATAAAAAAACATTTATTGTTATATGCTGTCGCTATATTTTTTATAGATAATTATATGTTCTTCAAAGTCGTAGGCCAATCTTTTGTTCTATCATCAAATACTATTGAGCGCAGCGCACAAAAATTATCAAGAAAATTGCTTACATAGCTCTTAGATAATTTTTTACACCTTGGATTTCATTTCTCACGCTTTAGTAGAAAGCCCTAACTATTTTTTAAATAGTATATGTTCACCGTATATACTTAGTGTACCTTGCCTACGGTGAAAGAACTTTTCAAATCCGTCGAGTTGTTCCAGAGCCTAATCAATACAAACAAACAAACATTCAGTTCTTTCCTCTGTATAATATTAGTATAGGCAAGTTTTCGAGATATCGCAATAATGTCTTAACAAAATGTTTGAGCAGTGAAATCATGCTGTTTCGAATGTAATAATATTTAATTCATAACATGAACAATAATCCAATTAAAGAAATTTCTGAGGCCTCAATAATATTTTTTTGATTTTGATTAAGGACTCAAATATTGCTGGTTCTTGTAGCTTAGCAAAGTTTCTTCATAATCTGTCCCTGCTATGTTATACTTATATTTTCTGGTTTTGATACAGCCGTTCTCTAGAGTATGCTCCAAGATTATTACCTTTCCAGAAAATTACACATCTTTGTATTTAAAAATCTATTTGACTTTTGCTTCAAAATACTTTTCAGTCGTAGCACCTTTTCGTTCCCCATCAGCTTCTTTCCATTGAGCTTTCTCCGAGAACAGGTAATAGATTCAACCAGTACAGGGACTTATGTAAATGCTGTACAAAGCCAAATTTATGACATTTGGTTCAATGCGTTATCTTGGAAGCAAAACCTTCTTTTTTCAAATGGAGGTTTTCGTTTATATATGTATGTAGTACTATTGGATATAATAAACGCTGTTGATAGTTTTTCCATTTCTAAGGTTGTTGATTGAAATTATTCTATGCACATTTTCATGTTGATTTTCATATTTTTATTTTTTTTAAATGACGAAGCCTGAATAATTTCTAACACCAGACTTGACATCCAGGTGTCCTGAAAACCACGAAGTATAACGTCACATCGTAAAAGTTCACTATCTCGTATTTGCAGTTCGGCCATTGAAAATTCAAGTAGAAGCTGAGATCGATTGCGTGTCATTTCGTGACAGTCGACAAAAAATTATTCTACTGGAAAGGAGTGGTCGAAACATAGTGCTGTCGAGTTGGTCGAACTAGACATCTGCTCCATCCACCGAGTTCTCCAGATTTTGCCCCGAACGATTTTATTTTGTTTCCAATCTTGAAAAATCATTCGCAAGACAAAATATTTAGTCGACATAAAACAGTTTATTCAATATATTTAGTTTGCCGCTCGATTATTTTTCTGTGCGACGAATAACTAGAGCTAAAATTGGCATATATATTTGACATTCAGATAATACCTGATTGTATATAGTAAAAACGTGTTTTAGATATTTAATTTTTTCATCATTCTCATTAAGTTGTTTAGCTGTTTTCATGGCATTAAAGAGTCAAATTTGCTTCATAAATGAATAATATTCATTGAATTAGAACAACACTAAATAAGTCAGTCAACTTTTGCTGGAGCTGTTGTCACTTTTGTATATTTTATACTGCAAAATAGAAAATTTCTAAATTGTTTTATATATGTATGTATAAGCGTATAGCAGTGCATAAATCTTATTTAACAGTTAACATGGATCCAGCAGTTAAGGCGACATATGAATATTTACCTACTCGTTGACATATGAATGTTAGTTGACGATAAACGACGTTTGTCGCGCACTTCACCTTCACCTTCTCGACAGGCAGTTAGCAAGATGGCAGTGTGTGACAGAAACCAAGCGCGCCAAAGTGAAAATGCGAAGAACTGAGTGCTCACATTTCACAATTTCACGCCGTCAACCGTTTTGCGGCAAGTGCCAGTGCCACACTTAGGACCTTCGCCGGCGTTCAAGGACTTGCAACACATACATACGTAAATTACCGATAGAGTGCAAAGTCCGGGGTGCCAAGTAGTTACCGAGTATCCTTTCACCTAACCGACTGTCAACGAGTGTGAAGCAACAGCAACTGCATATGTGTGTTTGTGTGGCGACAGTTGTGCGCCGTACGCGCATAATTTTAAAGTGAGTTATTTAAGCCAACTTGACTTTTAAGTGGGCAATTAAGCATGCAGTATCATTCAGCGCAAGAAAAGCAGCAACAATGTTGCCCACACAATATATGTATGAATGTGTGCATAGGTATATGATTGTAGGTTTACCTAAGCACTTGCTTTACGCGCTTTCAGACGTTGCAATTCAGTTAGTCACTGCGTCATTGAGCTCCTGCGAGCGAAAGTGCAATGTTTGGTTGAATGGGTGATGATTTTTTGCTTCACTGGAAACACGTGCAAATTCCAACAGTTGCAAGTAACAATCTACAAAAACAATTTATGCACTTATGCGGCAAAGCGACGGGTAAAAAATGTAGAACAAGACATAGTTACATATGAAACTTTGCATTTCACCGTCTAGCAGCAGAAAAGCATAGAAAAAATCACGGAAGGTCAAAAAGGCAAATTTGAAAAGAAATTGTAGAGATCTGTTGTGTGAACATCAAAATTGCCGGAAGTTACAAAACCGTTTGGAGTCACTGCAGGTCTCTTTGCATTGTTGCTACATTGAGGAATATTCGTTCAAGTCAAATGCCCTTGTTTGGTAGTCGAAGGCATTTAGTGTTCAACTGGAGTCTTTATTGGCTCCCCCTAGTTCGTACCTGTATTAATTTGGTTTCCTCAGAATGAATTGTGCTCAAAATGATCACAGCTGGTATTGACTTAAGCAGTTCATCTATCTCGTAGTTTCTTCAGTAAAGGGTACAAAATTTACCATTATTCATGCCGCTGTGGAGCTTATTCAATTGTTGGTTATCTCTCGTTGTATAAGGGGTTACATGGGTTTATGGGTTTCAAAATACCTCTAGAGTATTGTCCCGAATTTCAAGTTGATCTCATTTTTTGGTAAAATTTTCGAAATTTATTTGTTAAAAAAAAGTAAGTTGTAACGAATCAAAAAAAATCATTCGTTCAATAACTTGATAATGTTATTTTGAAGACGTGTACACAATTCGAACTAAATCGGTTTGTAACTTTTTTTCCACCGCCTTCAAAAACACAGTTTCGAGAAAAGCGTGTTTAAAGACGGGGCACTTAGCCCCAAGCTCTCAAGGCTGCATCTTCGAAACTACAAGTATTACTCGGATCAACTGGAAAATTTTGAACAATATTCTGGAGAATTTAATAAGTCAAACAAAACGAAATAATCGATTTTTTTAAATTTTCAAACCCACCTAACCCTGTTTTCTCGAAACTGTGTTTTTGAAGTCGGTAGGCAACAGTTTTCTAGACCTACTGAACCGATCTTCTTGAAATTTTACACAAGTCTTTGAGGTACAATTCTTAAAGACTTGGACGAAGGATATTCTTTTCGATTACAACTATTTGAAAAAAAAAATTCCCAAAATTTTCACTGAATTTTTCATTTTCTGGTAAAAATATCTGCCAAAAATCCAGTTTTCAGTTTTTTCCCCTCGTTTAAATTCTAAGTTCAGGTTTTAAGTAAAACACCTATTTTGTCACTTCATATGATCCTGTAAAGAGTTATCCTGCAAACGGTTTTTTTTTAATTCATAATTTATTTGTTAATAGTGTATGCTTGTTACAATAAAAAAAATTCTAATAAAATATTTTATTTTTTATATGAGAAAAAAATTGTTGAAAAAGGGCTGTTTTTTACCCGAGGAAATACATGTAACCTCGTCGAAGTCCGTGGAATGTATTTTCTTCGATAAAGGGAACAAAAATGATCATCAGTCCATGCCGCTGTGGAGCTTATTTAATTATATTTCATCTCTCGTTGTATAAGTGCAATGGGCTATATAGAAAGATAAGATTTCGTTCTAAAAGGGACTTCTAAGGGCAATTTGCAATTTGGCAAAATATGCCATATTTTAAAAATTTTCTTCGATAAAGCCGAAAACGCAAATCAGTTGCCTGAAAAGGTGGTGGCAGTTGTTGAAAATATCAATAACGTAATAGAAATCGTTGAGTCCGACTGTCGTGTAACCATTATATCGATTAATAACAATCAAACAGGCAAAAAAACTTGACGTATAGGTGCCACATTAAATAAGGAAGGAGCCTGCTTTAGAGGCTTCAAAAAATCTATACTTTCAAAGATTTTTTTGGAAAGGAAAAAAATGTCTGATTGAAATGAAACTTTTAGGATTTATTTTCGTATATTTGAAGAGTCTTCTCAAATTTTTTTATTGTTATACATTAGATATTCTTCATGTTTGCAGGTCGCAATTTTCATCTGAAATAAAAAAACAAACGAAATTTTTAATTGTCAATAGTGTAATTTCAAGGTGAACCCAAAAAATTCAACAAAAAGTGAAAAATTCAACAATTTTTCGCAGATTAAAAAAAAAATTCATTTAAAAAAAAGTTTGTTTAAATCGTTTAAAAACAGGATTAATCAGGAGTGTTGTGAAATCTGATAGTTGTCGGAATCAGAATTGAAACCGATCAAAAAAAGCAGTAGGTGTCATGAATTCAGATATTATTGGTTTTATATTCGAAACAGAATTTGTATCGGTTTTGGATGTCACGGAAACCAATTTTATAGGTTTTGCTGTCAGAAACAAATCAAGAAGATAGTCGCACACAGATCTGAAATGTAAGTTAAGAAATCAAGTTATTTTATTGTCACGAATTGATTTATCTTTATTTCTACAGGAGAAAACATAAGAATAAAACACGAAATGTCCAATTATTGAGTTTTGAAAAAAAATGCGGATATTTAAAAGAAAGGCTGCTTCAGAGGCTTAAAAAAAATAGATTTTTTGGGTTTTTTTTGGGAGGGAAAGAAATAATTGATTAAAGCGAAGTTTCTAGGGCTTATAGTTATATATTTAAACATCATCCGCAAATTTTTTTTATACGAAACCTTGAAAGGCTTGCCTTTGGGAAGCAATTGCCAGATGCTTTTCGCATATGAATATGCCGGGCAAGATTCAGGTCGCGATTTCTATCGGAAACAAAAAATTCAAAGAGATTCATAGTTTTTAATAAATTATGTTCAAGTTAAACTAATAAACTAAAAAAAAAAATTAAAAAATCTAAAATTTGAAAAAAAAGTGGTTTTTGACTAAAAAATTTTACTTTAACATACATATGTTCAAACTTAACTTTTCTTAGTTCTTTTAGTTTAAATAGAAGATAATTTAATGCCAAAGATTTGCCCCAGTTCCATTCGACGTTTAGTTTTTTTCTGTCCTGCGCGCCAATTAAGAAAAATCGTAGAACTGAAAAACCGAGAAATCGCGCGCCAAAGTTTTCGCTTTCTGCCCAAGCGCTCATATACATATGTATGTATCTGCTAGACGCTCGGTCACTATTTCCCTTCTAGTTTCAACAATTTTTCGAATTCCCATCTATAACTTTGGGGAAATATTCTATTTTATATTTAAATAACTTTTAAAGAGATTTAAGCAAACAAAAAAACGTAATTTAATATCCAAATGCGTCTTTATTCATTCGATAAATGTTATCTCTTAAAATCTTTCTTTAATTCGGTACTCATTAAAAACTTTAATAGGATTGCTTCCAAAGGTGTTCATTTGCAGGTTTTGTCACATTAGTAAACAGCTGATTCGAATATTGGTTTTGCGTATGTTCGAAAAGACGAAAATCCCATCAGATTCTGTGACATCATTGAAAATCAGAATTGGTTTGCAATTCTGACAGCTAAGCAATTCTGTCTTGGATTCCACAACACCCCTGATTGTTAACTTTCTTAAGGTATTTTAGGTTCACCTAGAAGAGAATTTAATTCCAAATACAACGCATTTTGATTCGTTTCGATAGGACGTTTATTTTTTTCCTACATATCTTGCCCGCCAATTTAGAAAAATCGTAAAAATGAAAAACCGAGAAATCGCCCGTCAAAGCCCGCCTATCGCTCATATATCTGCTAGACGCTCGGTCACTATTTCTCTACTAGCTTTGAAAATATTTAGAATTCCCATCTAAAACTTTGGGGACATATTCTTAGATTATTTGTAAAGAGATTTAAGCAAAAAAAAAATCGATTTTTTGAAGCTTCTGAAGCAGGCTCTCCCCTTAAAGCAAACAAACGCACTATGAAATAAACTGCCATTTGTGAAGCCCGAATTAATAATCAGGAAGATGGTGCTATTATGATTGGTGAGAACTTTTAATTCGAGTTGTACTGCCAACAATTGGATGGGCTACTATCTAAATGAATTAATTTGCTGAGGTAACAAGTTATCGAACAAAGCAAACAAGTTATCTAACTATGCTAAATATATTACATTCAGTTTAATGAAAAATTAATTTCCTAGACCATATATTTATCTAAATGGATGTTCAAATACAAAGATGATGGGAATTTTCTTCAAGTTCGTCTCATATTTACTTTCTGATGCTAAAATAATATTTCTAGAATTTTGGCTTTGCATTTTTGTTTTGTTTAGCACCTCTGGAAAAGCTGTAAAATATGAATGAATGTTTGTATATAAAGCTATCTGCTGGTAGGCTGTAATGTAAAGTAAACAGTTTTAAATTTCCAGTCATTTTTCTCTTATTAACTCCCAAATAAGGTTCGCTATCATTCGTTCAGTACTGATATACTGGGCTTGGTAACGTCTCTCAAATTTCATTATGTTCTGATGGCCCTTTCTCCTTGTTCATTCGAATAAGCTCTCATATTATCTTTTAGCTTATCTAAATGAAAATGTAACGTCTTTAGAGACATTCTACAATTCTACATCTGATATTGGACAAATTCGTTATCACTTCAGTGATTAGCTCATCATAATTGTCAGCCCTATGGAAACCGTTTACTACAAAACTGTTTCAGGCTGTTTTCAATCATTAACTTCGGAAAAATGTTTTATTTTAGGCCTCGAAGGTTTTTTATTTTCGCCTCTGAAAGCTTTGGAAAAAAATTCTTCAAATATTGAAAGCCTGGAACCTATATTAAGATCCTTTACAAATAATACAAATTCCCATTTTATATTGCATTTCCAACTTCGTAATCGGTATGCACTGGCCAATATTTGACAGTAGTGTGTGGTATCTTTCCTATTATCCCACAGGCAAAACTAACAGGAGTATTTAGGATACCCACCTTGCATTCCAGACCAAAACATGCCATTTCAAATATTTAATTGCCATTGATTTTTTAATACTGTCGTACTTTTATTTAAGATATACGGATTATGAAAATAAATTAGACGGATATTTTTGCTTTTGTCTAGTAAAAAAACTTTTAGACTTTTGTTGAGATATCAATAAGAGATCGCACTTCATTGCATGGCAAGGAATACCAATTTCTTTAAATATACTTTTCACATCATGACAAAAACTGAGTTCATCTTGCTTAATGAAGAAACAAGAAAATTTTTCATATCTTTTACTTTGATGGGATAAGCGAACATCAGAATTCAGTAAATTCCATTATTTAATCGCGATGCCAATAACCCTGCTTTATTTTTTTTTATAGATTTAAGTCTCTGTATAATCACTGATCTCTTCAGAGTTAATGAATCGTGTTATTTTTGGTTCAGATTCCAGAATGGTCATATCGTTATATTGCTTAAAAAGCAAATATTTTCGTTTTGTAATTGTCTTTTTCATATAAATATGCTTTATACAGAATACATAGTATTTTAAGTAAAACCCATGTGCAAAAAAGCCTTTTCTCTTGAGCTGTGTAATATTTGTACAGCCTCTTGAAGCTGACTTTAATACTATTTTTAATATTTATCTTCAGTTTATTTAATGACTTGTCTTTAAGCTTCATATAATTTAAGATTTTACGTGTTCTAAATTTTATTTAAACTAATTAATTTGTGGAACAAATCTCAACAACAAAACATCCATTAAAGATATTTCTCTAGGGTTTCCATGTCGCCTCGGTGTCCCTTGTCACAAGCGCATTCTCTTCAGCAATTTCCATATGACACCTATGTGTGCGCTGCTATTCACGGTAGATTTAATTATTCAAATCTCAATTTCCAAGGATTATGCCACTTAATTTAATACAAACACACACACAAGCGTGCACACCAATACAACTATGCATAAAACAGGAGGATATCTACATATTTATGTGGTGCATATGACATTCAACAAAGGGTTGCCCTAAGCCAAGCGAAGTACATGAACTGCCACTATTTTCCTACAGCTAGGATATTTTGCCTTTTCATTGTATTTGCCTTAATTTCACTTCATTACCCGCAATTACTAAAAATTTATATGCATTAGCTCATAAAAAATAGTTGCGAGTAAAAGTGAAAACCTTCAATTTGCCAACTACAGCTCACATGAGTGTCTTGTTATTGTTGTTAGTTACATGTGTTGCTGTTATTGTTGTTGTCAAATGCCTGGCAGGCACCTAGAACACTTTCACTCGATTTCACTTGACGGATAAACAGACCCAGCGCTTGAGCGCTGTCTTAGTAAAGTTGGGTAATTAGAAAATTTTATGACAACCTGAACATTTCCTTGTTAAACACACATAATGACAACAACAACAAAAGCATATCAGAGCAGAAAATGTTGAGGATACAGCTTGCTATATTTCTCAACAGGCTGTAAGTTACAATATGTGCGCCTTCATACACCTCCGCTGAACACACACACATTTGCATATCTGTATGTGAATGTATATGGCCCACAACAAAAGCTCCAATGATATGAAATAAAGCACAAAAGCGTCCTTTTAGAATATTAATAGAATGTTGCATATTTTAAGACCGCATAAGAAAAACAAAAGCAACGGTATGCCTTGGCAAAGGAATGGAAAGGACCCCAACGCATATGGTTGACGCTGTTAACTGTAGTTATAAAGGGTTCACTAGTAAAAAGCAAACGAGCAGTAAGCACAAAAGGGAAACAGGAAAACGCTTCACTCGTGTGTGCGAATACACATACATATATATACATATATAACATGTGTGAATATGTGGGCATATGTAACATATTCTCCGTTCGGTGAAGGAGCGTAAGTGGTAGTGAAATATATAGATGGTATGAATATGAATACCTTAACGGTATTAGTTATGTATTAGCCATATATGAGTAACTGAAAATTCACACCCATACACACAAATCTTAGAAAGAACACTGACACCTTATATGTGTATGTGGCTTATACATATAATTATATACGTATAAATATCAGGCGTATAATTGAGGGTGACGGACGCATCAAAGCGTTCCTTGAAAAGAGGCACTGTCACAAATTCACGTAAGAGATTAACCGGTATATCCTACAATCTTCAAACCAAATGACTTTAAATAATGTTTAACAGTAAAAAAATATGTTATTTCTTTCACTTATTTTAATTCCAATGAAAATTTGAACACTAACAACAATTCAACATTGATTGCTTATAACTTGTTATTATACCCTGAACAGGTTTTAAGGTTTTAAGGTATGGTTTTGAAATTTTGAAAACGTCATTTTTTCTCCAAGAAGGTGTTCATTTGTCGGAACTGCCGATATCGGACCACTATAACATATAGCTGCCATACAAATTGAACGATCGGAATCCAGAACTTTCGTATTTGACGTGGTATCTTCCCGAAATTTGACATGGATTACTGCTTAAGGTAATAATATAATCTCCGAAATACTTGTTCAGATCGGATTAATATAGCATATAGCTTCTATACAAACTGAACACATAGTTACTAAAAGAAATGCACCTGTGAAGGGTATATTAGCTTCGGTGCAGCCGAAGTTAACGTTTTTTCTTGGTTTTTGATAAGAATAAGTTTGGAGGGAAACATTAAAAACGTCAATTAGTAAAAATTCTTAGAAAAACTTTGTAAAATTAAGTATTGAGCTTAATGTAGAGATATCTATTAACTTAAATGAAAGTTACAGATATTCTAAGATATTATTTTATTTTTTTAATTTTATGTATAAAAATTTAAAAACAAAATTCAAAAAAGATCTTTATGAGTTTTAAAGACCAGCTTTATTTAATGAGATATTATTGACATTCTAAGCGACTACATCATTAACATGATTCCGACTACTTTTACGTGAACATTTGGGTTAGTTAAAAGTTTCGCCCATTTGAAGCTTATTGGCGTAGGCTTAAAACGTCAACAGTATGGGTTTAAATTACCACGTTTTCGTAACATTTTAAAGCAACTTCTTCAAACCTTTGTCTTATTGGGTCTATCTTCTTATAATGACTTGAAATTAAAGGTCTGATATATTAATTTTTTTGCTTTTTAACTTTTTTGATACCTTCAACCAAAACCTTCTTGTCACTAAAGATGATATTTCAGGTAAGCTTTAGGCCGTTTTCTCTGAGTTCTTTTAGTGAAGATAGAGGCTTCTGTGGTTATTAAGAATATCTGTTGTTGTAAGATCTTCCCCAAGCATATAGAACTGTGTTCATGAGAATAACTTTGCTTGTAAGTTGTACGTGTATGAACAGTTTTATTATGTTATACTTCATGGATCATCTCCTTTAACATTTCTCCATAAGCTTCCGATTGTATTCACGTACAGTAACTCTGCTGGCCAGGTCATTAACTCGATCTCTTTTGATGCAAACCACTGCTTAGATATTTTGCTCGTACCTTTTTTAGCAAGCCCTTATCTTAATGCTGAGATCACCAGGTTTAAAAGTTTTTGTAGTATACCAGGATTTCTGTGTTTTAGAGTGGACAGTCACATTTTGTAGTTGGCCAATTGAAATGTATTTTTTTTCGAACTTTGTTCTTGCAGGTATATGTTTCTTCGTCAATAGAGGTACGTGCCGGGGACTTCGTATTTTCTAATTGCTTTGAAATACTCTCCTAAGATGTATAAGTTAGGGCTTCTTATTTTATATATAGTATAATCTCGGAGACGATGCAGTATCAGTTCGTATAGCACAACAATGAAAATTTCGATGCGGCAGATGCACCTCGCTATGGTCGACTTATCGTTGAAAAAGTCGGTGAAATTATGAAAAAATTGGCCAGGACTATCATATAAGCAGCCATAATATTGCTAAAAAACTTAAATTTCATCATCAGATGGTTTTGAGCCGTTTAAAAAAAGCTCGATGTTTGGGTACCACATGAATTGTCTGTGAAAAATTCAATGGACCGAATTAACATCTGCGATTCTTTGCTGAAAAGAAATGAAATCGACCATTTCTGGAGCGAGTGATAACACGAGACAAAAAGTGGATCAAATACGACAATAATGTATGAAAAAGATCATGGTCCAAGCGTGGTGAAGCTCAACAAATGGTCGCAAAGCCAGGATTGACGCCTCGAAAGGTTTTGTTGAGTGCTTGGTGGAATTGGAAAGGAATCATCCGCTATGAGCTGCTCCAGCCTGGTTGAATGATTGATTCTACATTTTACTGTCAACTACTGATGAGATTGAAGCAAGCAATCGAAAAAAACGGCCAGAACTGATCAACAAAAAGAGCTTCGTCTTCCATTAGGACAACGCTAGACCACACCCATCTTTGATGCCTCGGCAAAAACTGGCAGATCTTGGCTGGGAAGTTTTGATGCATTCTTCATATAGCCCTGACCTTGCCCCATCGGACAACCATTTATTTCGGTCAATGCAGAATTCGCTTAATGGAGAAAAGTTGGCTTCAAGAAGAGCTTGTGAAAATTACTTGTCGCAGTTTTTCGGCTAGAAACCAGAAAAGTTTTACACATGGAATAATGTCTCCAGTGAATGAAATATAAAAGGTGGTTGACCAAAATGGTACATATTTGGTCCTTAAAGTTCATTACAAATATAAAAAAAAGTCAGTTGAAGTTTGATTAGAAATACGAAAAGACCTTTTCGACTACCCAATATTATTGCATATAATTGTGGAGCTGAATGCCTGTCTTGTTTCCTTAATTTCATGATCACTTTTCCTCCTCAAAAGTAATGTAATATATTTTAAAAAACTTTCATCGTACAATTATTAAATCCTTTAAATGCATTTACTTATCGCAGCTCTCTAAAAACACTATTTTCCAGTCGTTTTGAGACTGCGATGTTAGAGGCTGTTTCTTGCTAATTTTTTGTTGCTAAAACCGGAAAATGATAATAAATATTCAAGTGTTCTAGCCCAGGGCGGTAGGGGCTTTAGTGCTTTAATCTTTTTTTTTCTTAAAATTGCTAATCCATTAGCAGTATCAAATCTTTGTTACTTCTATATCGGAACTAACATTATCGGCGAAAAGAGGTAAAATCTAGCTGAAAAGTAGACGAAAGAGTGGACAAGAGAGTGATCCCAGTTTGCCAAAGTCCGAAAAATAAGGACGATTGAGTGAATGGGTCGATAATAGAGCTTTGTTGTTGTTGTGATTATTTTTATTAATTATCCAATATTTTTCGGCTTGTATTTTTGCCTGAAAACTAATGCGTGGTACAACTTTTGGTGAAGATATTCAAGCAAACAATTACACAAAAACATTAAAATAATACTCAGACAACCGCACAACCTCTTCGAAAACCGCATGCAGAGCAACTGGATTTCAATTAAATTGAATTTAAGCAGCATTGCAGACATTGAATAATAGAAAGCTTTCTGCAATATTTCAATGCTTCCAACAACACCAATTGAGGCACACACCTAAACCATTCTCTTCATATACATTTCAACTGCTGCAAGTAGCGCCAACTGGCAGCCAGCAAGCACTCAAAGTGGCATCAACCGGCTGGCAACAAAAGTAACTCAATTTATGGCCGAAATTTCACTCACTTCACCAAGCGTTTGTCTGTCTGTGCGCCGAGACTTTGCCAAACACCAACTACACACAAAAAGTTAGGAATGGCTTTGCTTGAGTGTTGCGTGTTGGTTGTGGTGGCTTGCTGGTCTAGACGCCGACAACTCGGTTTAACCCCCTAACAGCTGGTATTGGTTGCTCTTTAAGTGCAAGCAAGTTGTCAGCGTATTGTTGTAATTGTTGCTTGTCTTCGGCAGACAGCCACTCAAAATCGTTTTCGTCAACACCCACCCAGCGCCCCTATCAATAGTAGGTGGCAGTCCCATCCCGCCTGGCGAGTGCTTATGCCTAGAATATCGAATGCTCGGGGCCAGCCACGCATACGCACACTAATACTGTTTTAGGTGCTCGATTATATGAGACATAAAGTGAGTTGGAGCAGTTATATGGTTCTTGTTTGTGCGTATTTAGTGATCCATGGCAGTGTTGCGTTCGAGTCTTCGAAGGCGTCAACTTTGTGTGGACTTATTTCATTGTTGTTTTCGTTTTTATACCTTGAACAGGTTATATTTAGGATACTGTATAAAGTATATATATCTATAAAGTATATACTATATGTATATAAATGATCAAAGTGATTAGCTCAGTCAATTAAGCCATGTCTGCGCGTCTGTTTGTGTATACGCCTATTAGTCCCTCAGATTTCGAGATATCGATCTGAAATTTCGTACACGATCTTTTATCTTCAAAAAGCTGTTCATTTATTGGAAGCGCCGATATCGGACCACCATAGCATATAGCTGTCATACAAACTGAACGATTGGAATCTAGTGCTTATATGGAAACTTTTTTATTTGACGAGATATCTTCACGAAATTTGGAAAGTATTATTCTCCAAGGCAACTCTGAAGTCTCTGAATATATTGTTGAGGCCTGATCATTACTGCCATACAAACTTACCGAAGGAAAGTTATTGTATGAACAAACTTTTTTTGTGTAGGCTATTAAAGCTAGGGTGCAGTCGAAGTTCACGTTTTATATTGTTTCGTTGTTTCGCGCAAAAAAGTTTACGCCTCTCTCTCGTGCAGCAGTTTTCTAATCAAATAAATTACTTATCTATCTTCCGGCTCCCAAAACTCTTCAAATACAGTAAAACTCTTGCCTTTGTTCAGATATTCATGTGTGTGTATTGTATATATACTTTCCATTCCATTTTTTACTTTAATCTATATTTACTCGTTTATTATTTGTTCTTCGATAATATGTATATATATATTT
This sequence comes from Bactrocera tryoni, assembly GCF_016617805.1. Taxonomy (NCBI): domain Eukaryota; kingdom Metazoa; phylum Arthropoda; class Insecta; order Diptera; family Tephritidae; genus Bactrocera; species Bactrocera tryoni. The sequence continues at coordinate 33,435,417 of NC_052502.1, forward strand.
TTTTTTTATTTACGCTTTAACATACAACTTTTGCTAAATAGTGTAATATTTATTTTCACTTCAGCATAATTTTGGTCCGCTCTAATTAGTTATTTTGCTCTATGTATTCAATTATTTTCTATTATTTTTTATAGTTCTGTATCAAACATTAAATTTAAATTATTTTCCATTTTCGTAACTGTATTTTTTATATTAAGCACGTAGGTACATTAATATTTCCTAATGAACATTTTGGTTGTGAAACTAAAATCAGGCTAACTTTTATCTTCTATTTTACATTTTTATTAAGTATTCTATTTTCTTTGGTGGTTGTTTGAGTATTTACTTTAGATTTTTTTTTGTGCATTTTGTTTATGTTATGACATATTTACAAGCACTGCCTTTAATTGAATGGGATAGCCATTAAATTTACAATTTTCAATATTATTTCTTATTTTTCTTAGAACTGAATTTCGATTATAATACAAGTATAAACAACATTAAATATTAACAAATGAGTTATTAAGAGAATAATGAACAAAAATGAAGGAACAATAAAATTTAACGAGTTATCTGCAAAAAAAACAAACATATTAAATATGTAAAAGGTTATTAGGTATTTGTCAGAGTTAAAGTGGTATTCTTATCTGGAAATATACAGACATTAAATGCTTTTGTTATATTTCCATAGTTTAGAAATCAAACTATTTTTTTTTTTAAAGAGGTTTTCATAGCTCATTCTATTGTCAAGCCATACCCGTTTAGAGTAATGGCATCTCGACCAGTTTAATATACTGAATACTTTACACACGATATCTCAAGGTCTAATCAGTTATTTGCAATTTGACATGAAGATAGTAATAGTGCTACAATACTAAGCCTGAACTGTTATTTTAGACTTTGAATGAGCTTCCTTCTTATGAAAAATATTTGAAGTTCAAGCGACAAATGTCACCATTCATTTAATTTGATGAGCGCTCAAGTAGTGGTAGCAACAGCTACAAGGTCTGAACGGAAACTTAAGGGGGGAGCCTGATTTAGAAGCTCCAAAAAATCGATTTTTTTGAGGATGTCTTTAGGAGGGAAAGAATTATTGATTAAAACGAAATTTCTGGAGTTTATAATTATATATTTAAATATCATTCTCACTTTGTTTGAATACAAAATCTTTTATATTCTGATTTTGGGAAGCAATTGCCCGTTGCGTCTCGCAAGTGCATTAGCCGGACGGCGGGCAATTGCAAGTCGCAATTTCTATCTGAAACAAAAAATTTAAATAGATTCATATCTTTAATAGCATACTATATATTCTAGTTAAACTAAAAAAGTTCTAAAAAAAGTGTAAAATTCTACAATTTTTGAAAACTTGAAAAAAAAATTGGGTTTTTGCCAAAAATGCTCCAATTTATGTTGTTTAAAAATATGTTCAAACATGACTTTTCTTAGCTTTTTTTAGTTTAAATAGAAGATAATTTAATGCCAAGGATAACACATTTTTCCCCAATTCGATCCGACGTTTAGTTTTTTTTCTATCTTGCCCGCCAATTCAGTAAAATCGTAAAAATGAACAACAGAGAGCGCGTCAAAGTTTCGCTTTCTGCCCAATCGCTCGTATATCTGCTAGACGCTCGGTCACTATTTTCCTTCTAGGTTCGAAAATATTTCGAATTACCATCTATAACTTTGGGAACATATTCTTAGATATTTTTCAAAGAGATTTAAGAAAAAAAATCGATTTTTTGAAGCTGCTGGGAGCGCTCCAAACTGCTCACTGAGTTTGGCCATTTGGGGAAATTCGTAGTAACTGTGGTTTAAACCAAAAGGCAAGTAGAATTGAAAATTCAGTTCAGTGCGGGGTCGCACTGCGGTCGGACCCACCCACGGCAGAAGTTTTAGGTTAGCCTCGTACCCGACCAATTTTGCTCAACAGTACCAATAGCGCATTCTGATAACGTGAAATACAAGATTGAATTTCAAAATTAGTCGATTAGTTTTCAGTTTAACTAGCCTGGGGTATTATTTTAAGTATAATTGTAGTTATTTTAAATCATACCAGGTAGGTGGGTACAATTATTACCTGATTTGGTTAATCAGGTCATTTTTATCAAGGATACTTATTATATTAGCTGTGTTTGAATGAAAATTTTCCTGCTCGCTATCTTTAAGTGCTTCACCCAAAAAATTTAGCACCAATAAAGCAACAATAACAATTTGTTATAAACATTTTTTACACATTTCTACAAGTTTTCCTATTGTTAAGAGCTCAAATAAAAATACAATATTTTTTTTAAAAACTTAAGAGTTAAAATTCATAGAAAATAAAACTAATGGGTTACCAACACACATTTGCGCATGCGGCAGAGGAATTCTAGCGCAGAGTTGCACCACTGTTTGTTTGAACCTATGTACTACTGTGGGCAAAAAGTAATAAGACTTTTTTATTTAAACTTCACACCAAAATCAATTCGTCGAAATATTTTTTTCTAGGTAGGTATGACTGTCAGTGACATCTTTGCCAAAAATCATACCAGAATAAACATTAGTGTTTAGTATGCGATTGTCTTCCTTAAGTACGTAAAGTGCATTCTGTGACTTTTACGATGAGTGAAATTAATTAAAAATGCCAAAAAGTTCAGAATGTTTGAAAAACCCTTCGGTGCTAATTTTCGGTCGCGAGCAAGTGTTTTTGATTGGTCGACATTATTTAAAGGTGGTTGAGAACGCGTTGAGGATGAACCATGTTCAGGACGGACATCAACATCAATTGCTCATACAGCACGTCAATACAATAAAAGAAATGGGTGCTTGACGATTAACTGGCGTCGTTGAAATATCGGAAGGATACAAGAAAAATGAAAGCACGATTGTTCCCAAAATCAATAATTTTTTTCGAAAAACAGCGTCACGCGTTAACCTCTGCGAAGTAATAATGTTTTTCGATTACCAGGATGTCATGAAATGTATTATTACTGGCGATGAGTCTTGGATCTATGCTTACGACACGGTAACAGACGATCAATCGACTGAATATCGTGGCAAAGGTTAGCCGAAGCCGAAAAAAATACGTCAATTAAAGACATTGAACGTGTATCACTACGCGGATTGAAGGCTATTCCGGAAACTTATTTTTCGACTGTTTCGAGTATTGAAAAACAACATGGATTTTGAAAAAAAGTAGAGAAGTTTAAACGAAGTCTCACTATTTTTTGCTCATAGTATTATTGAACTTTGGAAGGCCACCGAGTAATCAGTTAATTGAAAAGGTGAGATATTTCATATATAGACTTTAAGTGGCTATGCTCTTAGAAGTAACGTGAATTGCTCATTAATAGACAAAAAAAACCTCAATCGAATTCTTAGTTTATACTTACGTTTGCCCCATTTCGTTTTTGTTGTTCGAGCGAAATTCCAGTTATCTGAATATTCAGGAAATATTTAGAAAACCATGTATCTTATTTAATAATTTAGAATGAAATTTGTCTTAATTGTTTGATTTCGAAAACTTTGATCGTTTACCAACCCTCTTGAATTTAGTAAAATAGAAAATATGTGTTATGGATTGGCAGACCTTTCATTATTTTAGCGAGTGTGTGTTTGTCACTCGCTTGCAAGAGAGCGCTGTAAGCTGTTTTAACTTTTTAATTTTTAATTTAAATATTTTCTTTTATTTAATTAATTGCTAATGAGTATATGCAGTACGTCGGTATTTTATTCTAAATAATTATGTACAGGGTGCGCCAACCTCGATATCAATATATATAATTTTGGCATTTACATACATACATATATGGCTGCTAGCATATGTTTGTACAATGTAAATGAAGTTTTCAGCAAGTTTTGTTTAGTTTGTAACAAATTAAATAAAAATGTCTAAAATTTAAAAGTCTACTGTTTTTAAATTGATTCCTTACTTTCATACCAAAGGATCGCGCACCCTGTACATTCCCCTAATTGCGACACAACAAGCCAATGTTAACAAGCTCTCGAATATACCCTAACGCTTTAAAATCAAAAACTTCACAAAAAAAGAAATAGTCAGCTATTTACATTTGTCTAATTAATAGATATTTATTACATAACACTATGTATTACATACTCTTATATATACTATAAATAATGCGCATACTTATTAACAGTAATGTTTCAACAAATTCTAATGTGCCAAGCTTCCTTATCAGACATACAGTCCTACATACAAACATTCACTCTACAATATATGATTATTTATATATATATTTATGTATTTTATAGCTATACTCAGTATATTCTATGCACGCGTTAGTTCTCAGTAATTATTGTTTCGATTAATAATATAATTAACTCGGTGGTTTTTTCACCAATTATTCCACATGGATTTTTGCAAACAAATATTTGCCTTTTCTATAATTTTATACTCTTTGTTTGTATTTATATAATATTTTATTAAAGCCTATTTACTCATACATACAACGCTGCGTTCATCTAACAATTTTTAGTTACCTGTAAATTTATTATTACACATGTGTATATATTTTTATTTTATATATGTATTTGATATTTATATAGTCTTTGGTAGGGTGGGCAGTTGATTCAAATAACCACTTAAGGATATTTTCTTTTGTAAGTCGCCTTCACATGACTCTTGGGTTTTTTGCGGAGCTTCTGTCGTGTTAATAATGAAATCAGGGTCCAAAATCTACCCGAAGAGATCTAAATCGAACTGCCATTGAACCTCATCCTCAACTGTGAAGGTCAAAAAAGGCTTTTATAAATTATATGAAATGGTTACTAACGAAATTTTGTTTTTAAAAATTGCTTAAAAATAGTTTGCTAATTACAAAATTTCTGGTAATTTTATTCTAGCGGCAGCTTTTTGATCATTTGATATTTGTTTCTTAAGTTTTTTATCGTGTTCCAAAAGTACACCAAGTTCGCCTTAAAGTTCTGGGCTCTTCCACTAGATGGAAAAAGACCTTCACCTCGTAAAGTAAAAAGTAAAACAATCAACACATAAAACTTAATTTGTTTCTATAAAATGGCAGCTATTCAAAAATATATAATTCAATACACTAGAATACGTCATATTGTGCCAAAAGTATCGAAAAAGTTATTTCGAAATAAAAGCTTTGAGTTACGACTAAACCGATTTAGTTGTCATTACAATAAAGTAATTATAAAAAAATTAAAAGCGTCTTCTTTTCAAAAAATTCTATTTGCCGCCCTTTTTTTACCGTTCTTGCCAAGAAATTTTTATTTGAGTATAATTACTAGAGAATCTTGAAAAATGTATATTAATGAATTCATACTTTCCGGCTCCTAGGATAACCGTGACGTCATATTGCGTGCGTCTCTGGCATCGCTCGTAAATATAATTGTTCAGAACGGATTTGACAGAAATAAACTGTTATAATTTTTCCTTGTCTTTCTGTGAACATATCACGATCATGTCGATCAGAAAAAGAATTTTCGTTTGACAATTTTTAGAGTGTGCGATTCAAAATTTGTCTGATAAACGTGTCTAGAAGAATGTGGGTTAGGGTGTATTCTGTAGGGGGCTTAGATATAGAAGTGGTGAATGACTAAGGATATACTTACTAAACAAACAAAAGAAAACCAAAACATACATCCGATACCCTTCACATGCACGGGATATAACGGATGATCCAAGTGAAGGCACTTTTCCAATAGCCTTTTTGGACAGATCACGCGTGAGTCATGTCAAGCTCTCATATTATTTTTGCTCAGAATTGTTTGGCATTTCATCATGGAAAGACTTACGCCTGAACAACGTTCTCAAATCGTTCAACTTTATTACGAAATTACGTAGCTGAGAGTGTACACGAAGACAGTGGAGAGTCGATTCGGCGCCGTTCGCTGAAACTCGGACTGACGTATGGAACGAGTTGGCACATTTTTCGTGGAGATCATAAATTGATAGCGTACAAAGTACAGCTTGTGCAAGAACTGAAGTCATTCTACCTTCCCAAGTGACATCGCTTCGCTTTATAGGCCCTTGAAAAGTTCCAAGACGATCTAACGTTTTCGAACCAAGTTTTGAAGCCCAGTTCTGGCGCAATGGTTATGTAAACTAACAAAATTGATGCATTGGGGCTAAAGGGCATCTTGAAAAGATCCAAAAGTTGCCATTTCGTTCAGAAAAAACAACGGACCGGTGCGAACGAAACCGTCAATGGCGACCGTTATCGCGCAATAATAACCGTCTATTTGATTACTGAAATTTAAGCTCGTGATCTCGGCGACATTTGATTACATCAATTTATTGAGAGAGCACTTGGGTCAGCAGATAATTTTGGGTAAGATCGTGGGATATCACTCAGTTAGACTTTTTTCTGTGGGGTTAAGTAAAGTCTAAAGTCTATACGGACAATCCCGTTTCAATTCAGGCCTTGCAGGAAAACATCACGCGTGCCATTCGCCAGTTACCAGTCGAAATTCTCGAACGAGTCATCGAAAATGAGATTCAACGGATTGACCATCTGAAACGTAGCCACGGCCTGCATTTGAAAGAGAAATCTGCTGAAAATAAATGCCAAATGCTCTTTCGAATGATAATAAGCAGTCTCCATGAAATTCGAATTTTCTGTGCTCTGTAGGGGGTTTAGATATAGAGGGGTTGAAAACCTAACTATATACCTACTGAACATAAAAAATCATTTTTGGATACCTCTCACACACACTAAATAGAATGTTTTGAAGGGTTACGTTACGTATACGCAACAGCGGAAATTAATTAATGAAATTATCTGTCCAATAGTCCCTATCAGGGCGTTATTTCTCTAATTTTCATTCTTTTTCTGCTGACATCAGGAAACAATTCGATGAAAAGATTTTTTTATTTAAATCATTGCTATAATCAAAGTGAATTCCGTCGCAATTCATTGAACGCAGGGCATCATTGCCAGTCAGCTTGGACTCTTTTGCGAAACTTTGGTATCTTTGGAATGACACTAGTCGAATAAAGAAATTCTAGAGCTTCGCAAAATAACTACAGGTGCATTTACTCGATTCTCTTGAATTCAATGTAGTATATCTCCCTAATTTGAGCTTTGTGATGCTCTATTATAAAATGCTGAAAAAGTATACCATTCTTCGATTTAAACCTACAAAAACATACTTTAAAATAATCTTAGTATTTTTAAAAAGTTATCATGTAAGAACGTCTTCTTAAATTTGTAGTTATAAAGCCATAGATTATTCGGAAAACATAACTATATGATATCCCTCTTCTGACCCGATTATACTTTCCATGTAGAACGTGCAAACATATGTTGCTAACTGGATAAGCGTAGCTTCGGTAAAACGAACTCTTGAATTGGCAATAGAAGTCAAATTTCATACAAGTTTTTTTCCATAAATCGAAGTCTTTCTTAACTCGAAGTTTTTGTATGTATTAAGGGGATTTGAGTTAGGAAGTTGAACTGTATATATAATTGCTTGGATTCCGGTCCACCTTAAGGTATAAAATGTTCGGTTCCATCCGAACTTAGCCCTTCCATTGTTGTTTTATTTTGCAGTTTTTTTCAAGAATTTTTTGCTAAAAAATAAAGTAGGTTGGAGAAAATTGAGGAAGTTGTGAGTATTTCTACATCTGTCCTAAAAAGTTTTTATTCAGGCTTTTTATTGTTTAAAGCGTTCTCTTCGAAATTCTCGTTGCAAAGTTGGATCCCGTCGTAACTTCAATAGACTGCACCGATCATTTTGAACTTTTTATAAACTTATGGCGGAACTGTTTTTTATAAATTTGTAAACACTTTTTGTTTTACACTACCAAACTTGCTGATTTTTT